>NC_142342.1:16802258-17107822 GCF_054954075.1 Amborella trichopoda | reverse complement strand
CCCGAGTGACTCGTCAAGAGAGGTCACATACAGGATGAGAGGTTTTCCCAACGTCGATGTAGAAAGCACTGGAGGATTGAGTAAATACTGCTTGATGTCATCAAGCGCCGCCTGACATGCTTCGTCCCAGATGAGTGGGGTATCGTTATTTAACAAGTGTGTGAAAGGCTTACAGTGACCCGAGCAGTTCGAGATGAACCTGCAGATATAAGCCAGTTGCCCTTGAAGGGACCGTAGCCCTCACAATGTAGTTGGTGGTGACATTTACTGGATTGCCCTGATCTTGACTGGCTCAATTTCCAGTCCTCGGTGTCTAACAATGAACCCTTGGAACTTTCTTGAACACACGCCAAAAGCACATTTTAGCGGGTTCATCTGGAGCTGATGAAGACATAATCGTTCAAACACCTTCTCAAGGTCTCGTATATGAGCATCTTTCCTTTCGGACTTTACCACCAAGTCACCCACATAACATTCCACTTCCTTGTGCATCATGTCCTTGAAGATGGTCGTCATCGCTATTTGATACGTAGCACCGGCATTCTTCAACCCGAAAGGCATCATCGTGTAGCAGAAGACCCCTTTTAGAGTCAAGAATGCGGTGGCCTCCTCATCTTCTGGAGCCATCCGTATTTAATTGTACCTGAAGTATCCATCCATGAAGGAGAAGATCTGACAGTGGGCTGTGGAGTCAATGAGCATATCTGTATACGGCAATAGGAAGTCATCCTTCGAGCATGTGACATTCAGGTCGCAGAAGTCGATGCAAACCCTAATTTGGCCGTTTTTCTTCTTGATTGGTACAACATTCGCTAGCCACTTTGGGTACTTGACTTCACAAATGAAACTTGCTTTCTTGAGCTTGCTCACCTCAGCATCGATCTGCAATTCAAGATCAGGCCTAAACCTCGTTGATTTTTGTTTGACAGGCTTGGCGGATGGATCGATGGCGAGACAGTGGACCGCGACTTGAGGATCTAAACCAAACATCTCATGGTAAAGCCAGGCAAAGACGTCCCGGTTTGCTTATAAGAAGGCAGTAAGATTCTCTTTCTCTTTTGGCAAAATATTTGCCGAAATGAACGTGGGCCTAGGGTCGGCTTCATCTCCTAGGTTTATCTCCTTGAGTTCATCTGCTATGGCTTGACCTCCTTCTTCCCATTCCTCTAGAGCCTCCTACAACTCCTCATCATTAGCTTCGGAGGGCTTCTCGTTAACCTCCAGTGAAGACACTCACACTTCGACATTTCTTCTTATAGCCAGGCTTTGCTATGGAACATGACACTTGCATCCTCATCTTGTTTGCCGATGAAAAGATCAACTTCGAGCAAAGCTGATGTATCCGATTGAGGGAATTCACTATGAGGTACCTGGGATGGTTGCGACTTGGTGATTGTGCAAACAACTAGTGCCTCATGAGGACCTTTTCGATGTTCCCATGTTTCCACCATGGGTCTAGGTAGTATGGTAGGTTGAGGGTCAGGTTTAGGTGGAAGAGGTTTATTTTGGTTTGCTGGATGGCTTGGTTGTGTAGCCGGCTTGGTTTGGGCGGTCTGGATGGATTGGGTGACAGGTATTTGTTTTAGTGGAGTGGAGGTTTGAGGTTGAGGCTTAGGAGGTGGTTGGGTGTATGGGACCAGTGGCATCCCATGGAACTTGAGGATGTGTGGATTGTCTGGGGTATTTGGGTGAGGAAGCACCCCAGGGGACTTGAGGATGGGTGGATTGACTGGTGTTTGGGTGAGGAAGGAGTGGTGGACTAGGAAACTTCAGGACCTTTGGCCTCTGAGGTAGAGGTTGTAGCGTCTTCCTCGATCTCAGGCTCATTTGCCCCGTGCTGGGTGATGCTTCCGAGATCTGCACGATGTGACAGCGTCTGTGATGACGAAGCTTGTGCGCCTCTTGAAGAAGGGTTATGAGAGACCTGGGGGTCCACCCAGGCTCGAACAGGTGTCTGTAAGGGAACAGGTAAGCTCGAGCAAGTGTCTGTTAGAGAACAGGTAGATGCATGCCCCTTACAGGGTACACTTGTGTGTGTAGAGTAGGAGGACAAGAAGGCCATCTCCTGTGTACTTGGGTTGGCATGGAAATGGCGTTGCTCGGAGCAGTGCGATGCATACGAGTAGCATGCGCAGGATCTAACCTTAAAAGGTTCGATCTTGGACATGGTCCCGAGGTAACAGGAAGGTTGCCCTGAGGTGTGGCTCGAGTGGGTAATCCACGAGCCTTGTGGTGGGTGTGAGGGGTGGAGATCGTGGGGTTTCCACCTCGACGTGATGAGCCTCTAGGGATAGAGAGCAATGGTGCAAAAATGTGGGTGGTAGCCTTATGGTGACCCACGAAAGCAATGACGGCTTTTTTTCCTTTTGCAGAAAGAAATTGGGCAGCCTTCCAGCATACCTCGGAAACATGATCGGCACGTGACTTGCCAGTGGTAGGGTGCATGCTGTGTGGGGCAACAGAAGTGCTGCCGATGCAGGGCAAGTGTTACCAGCCGGTGAGAGAAATTTAAAGGTGGGTTCGGGACTTACTCAGGCTGACTCGTGTGGGTTCCATCTTAGATTACGAAGAAAGCCCCCTAGTAATAAAACTGGTTCGGAATTGCCTCTCTTAACTTGTATTCTTCTTGTTTTTTGGTTTTCTGCAATCACAGACATATATGGCAAAGGTTATAAAACAGGTGGGTCAAACCTCACCCTTTTTCTCTTTGATGAACATACACAAGCATGTGCATTCAAAAAGAAGAAGAGAAGAAAGATGGGAGAGAGAAGAATTCAACTAAGCGAGAGGACCAGAGCGGTGACTAGACTGATGGATAATAGGTCTGACGTGATAGTAAAAAGGGCTCAGTAACTAAGATCGACTCGCAAGATTAGTACTAAACGTCGTTACCAATATCGACTAGTTAGGCACAATGGTCAGTCTTTCGTGGCAATAATGCGGGCCAAGTAACCCTGGCAAAACAATATTAAGGCTAGACTACATGACTACCATGAGAAGCTAATCTCAATCCCTCTTAGTCGAACGAAAGAGTAGCTAAATTAAGGCTATGAGGAGAGAATAAGAAGAGAAGAAGGGAAAGAAACAAGGAGGCAGAAGAAAGGAAGAGAAGAGTATGACAGATGAGAAAATAAAGGAGAGAGAGGGAAGGAAGGCACAGTCGGGGTTAAGCATTGCCGGCTGTGTTTAGAAGGAGAGAGAGAAATCCAGTTGGCATTAAGCTTCACCGACTGATAGACAAAAGAGAGAGAAAACCAGTCGGCGTTAGGTCTTGTCGACTGACAAAAGAAGAGAGAGAAAACTAGTTCATGCTAGGTCTCACCGATTGATAGAGGAAGAGAGAGAACCAGTCTGTGCTAGGTCTTATCGATTGATAAAAGAAGAGAGAGAAAACCAATCGACGCTGTCTCATCGACTGATAGAGGAAGGGAGAGAAAATCAGTCGGCATTGGGTCTTGTCGATTGATAGAAGAGGAGAGAGAGAACTAGTCGACGTTAGATCTTATCGATTGACAGAAGAAGAGAGAGAAAACCAGTCGGTGCAAGGTCTCGTTGACTGACAGAGGAACGGAGAGAAAATTAGTCGGTGTTAGGTCTCGTCGATTGATATGAGAGGAGAGAGAAGACTAATCGACATTAAGTTTTATCGACTGATAGGAGAGGAGAGAGAAAACCAGTCAGCACTAGGTCTCACTGACTGATAGAAGAAGAGAGAGAAAACCAGTCGATGCTAGGTCTCACCGACTGACAAAGGAAGGGAGAGAAAACCAGTTAGCTCTAGGTCTTATTGATTGATAGATGAGGAGAGAGAAGACCAATCAATGCTAGGTTTTGTCAATTGATAAAAGAAGAGAGAGAAAATCAATCGATGCTAGACTTCGCTGACTGACAGGAGAGGAGAGAGAAAACCAGTCAACGCTAGGTATTACAGACTGATAGACAAAAAGATAGAGAAAACCAATCGACGCTAAGCGTAGTCAGTTGTGATAGGAGAAAACCAACCGGCATTAAGCCTTGTTAGTTGTGACAGAAGGAGAAAACCAACCGGTGCTGGGCCTCACCGTTTGCATTAGAAGAGGATAGATGGAGACAGAGATGAGAAGAGAGATGAGAAGGAGATAGAGATGAGAAGAGGGGAGAGAGAGAATGAGCGAGAAAGAGAGAAGCAGAGAGAAAGAGATATAGAAGGAGATAGAGACGAGAAGGTAGGAGAAGAGGGAAAGAGAGAGATGAGAAGAGAGGAGAGAGAAAAAAGAGAAAGAGCGAAGGAGAGAGATAAAGAGAGATGAGAAGAGAGGAGAGAGAACGAAGAGAGAAAGAGGGTTAGAGAGAGAAAGAGATAGAGATGAGAAGGAAATAGAAGAGATAAAGATGAGAAGATAGGAGAGAGAAAGAGATAGAGAAGAGAGAGAAAGAAGAGAGAGTAAGAGGGGAGGAGAGACGAGAAGAGAGGAGGAGAGAAAAAGAGATAGAGATGAGAAGAGAGGAGAGAGAAAGAAGAGAGAGAAAAAGGGAAGGAGAGAAAATTACCTGCGCGAAGGGTACCGGCCCCTTTCTTCTCTCTTCTCTCTCCCTCTTCAAGAAATACTCACAAACTCAAGCAGGAATGGAAATTTTATTCTATCAATCCAAAAAATGAACCGAAGGCCCTTACAATTTAGCTTTGCATGTTTATATAGAATAGGGCTAAAACGTGGGTGTATGCTAAAAAAATAGCTAGAATTGAAGATAATTACAATTTAATTGAGTTTAAATTTTTTTTTAAAATGGGTGCAAAATGACTCTTTTGCCCCTGCCTAACAATGTGTAAAATTTCAGAACAATCCCTACTGCTGCCCGAGAATTTACATGATCTTTCATGGCTGACCCGAGGTCATTTTTATGCCCATTTGTTCAAAAGATTACTGTTTTCTTGTAGGGTTCGGCATGGCGATCATTTTGATACCCACTTCGAGCCATGAATCATGTTTTTGAGGCATGATCATGAGACTTGAATATTGGATAAATCTTGAAAACCTTGATGTTTTTTCGTGATTTCTTCATTGAATCACACTGAGCATGCAATCACGATCATGTTGCACGAACGTAGCTTGATTTCGTGTCCGGATGAAGATTTTGTTGTCTTGAGTTTTGGGCAAGAATCTTGAAATTCGACGGTCGAAATTTACAGCAACTTTGATGCCTTTGTGTGTGAAATCCAACCGGTCATCGTATGCGAGGTTCGGACCAGAGATAGCCTCGGACCTCACGTACATAATGCAACTAGTTTTGTGCCGATCAGTTATGCGAACGTCATGATCTAGCTACTCGAACGAGGCATGCTGCTACTGAATTTTTTGCAACTTCCTTCACTGATCAGCGACTTTCATTTAGTTTTTCTCTCTGCTCAGACTTCGTCACGGGGCGTACCACATATCGAATTGTTTGTCTTGATGAGACGAACACACTTACCAAATTTGAGAACGATCCAACTTGGAACGAGTAAGATATAGGCCCCGAAAGTGACTGCATATGACTATAAAAACAGCCACCTTTAATGGTGTTTTGGTGCAGTGAGGCCATAAAAGAATAGTGTGCGGCCTATCCCTTTTTAATCTTTCACCCATAACTTTGTCCTAGAGTGCCCGATTAAGCCGAAACTTGATCTATAGGGGTTTCCGACCGTGTTGGATCTAATGGTAGTTGTCCCACAACTGTTTGACATATCAAAAATGTAGATCTAGTTACGTGGTCCATTTAAGGGTGCTAGAGACCGATTTTGCTGAAATTGTTTCTTTATATTCACTGCCTTAGACATGTCTGATTGTGATGAAATTTGGCAGGTAGACTTTTGAAGTGCTGATGAAGATCCTGACCAGTTTTGGGGTCATTCTAAGATTGTTCAGAATTTCCACTGTTTTGGTACGTTTTATTGACTTGCTTCTTACTTATTCCTAATCAAGGATGAAGGTGTTAAAAAGTACATTCAAACGATAGGTGCCCAGCACGCGTGAATCTCCATGATTGTTAGAGAGAGGGTCCTCCACCCTGCGTGAGCGCGACCTCGCTTGCACAAGGAACAAAGCGAAGACCGGGCCCATTTTCTCTCTTTAACCTCTCTCTTTCTCTCTCTCTCTCTCTTGTTTCCTTTCCCCTTTTGGGCTAGCAGTGACTGCCGTCCCGTCTCTTCTTTCTCCCTCTCTCTCACCTCTATTCATCTTTTGGGCTGGCACTGACTCCTTGCTCATCTCTTCTTTCTCCCTTTCTCTCTCGCCTCTATTCCTCTTCTAGGCAGTTGGTGATTGCTTGCCCATCTCTTCTTTCTCCCTCTCTTTCTCACCTCTATCCATTTTTTGGGCCAGCGGTGGCTGCCGACCCGTCTTCTTCTCCCCTCTTCTCTCTCATGTCTTTCCCTATCTCCCTCCCCTCTCTCTCACTCATGTTCCTCTTTTGAGTCGGTAGTGGCTGTTGCCCCATCTCTCTTTCCCCCTTTCTTCTTTCTCGTCTCCTCTCTCTCTCTCTCTCTCTCTCTCTCTCCCTCTCTAGTATCCTTTCCTCTACTAGGTTGATGATGACTGCTGGTCCGTCTCATCTTTCTCTCTCCCTCTCTCGCCTTTGTCCTTTTTCTAGGTTGTTAGTTGTTGCCAGCCCATCCCTCCCTTTCTCTCTTCTCTCTCGTCATCTATCTATCTCTCTCTTTCTCTCTCTCTCTCTCTCCCTTTCTCTCTTCTCAACCCTTCCCTTTCGGACTGACAGACATTACGAATCCGAATCTCTCTTTCTTTCTCCCTTTCTCTCTTCTCACCCCTTCTAATCTGGACTGGCAGACACTGAAGGTCCGACTCTCCTCTTCTCTCTTCTCTATCGTCTCTTTCCTCCCTCTCTTTCTCTTCTCACCTCCCTTCCCAAGCCGGCAGCCATTGCCGGCTCGCTTCTCTCCCCTCCTCTCTTTCCCCTCTTCTTCCCCCCCCTTTTGTGTTCTTCTCAAACTCTTTTAACCCTCAAAACTCTCAATTCTTTAAAACTTTTCTCTAGGCCCTCTAAACCTCTAGATTTTCTATAACTCTTACATTCTAAAATAAAAATCTTATTCTTTAAACTCTTGGCCTCTCAAATCCTCAATTTTCTTAAAACTCTCAATGCTATATAAATTCCCAAGCACTCTAAACTCTCACTTTCTAATTTTTCTCTCAAGCTCTCTTAAAGAACTTCATTCTCCAAAGTGCCTTAAACTCTCAAATTTCTAAAACCCTTTGAGCTTTCAAAACTTCACTCCTTAAAAATATCACCCTCTTAAAAGCTCAAACTCTAACCATCTCATTCTTACTTTCACTTTCAAATTCTATATACTCTCTCTCCAATCTTGCAAACTCTCTCTCTCTCTCTCTCTCTCTCCCTCTTTATCTCTCTCTCAGGCTTTCAAAAGTCTTTTGAATCTTTAAAACTCCCTCAATATCTTAAAGTTCTTTAAACTCTCAATCTCTAAAATCTTAAATCTCTCTCTTAACTCTTTCAAACACTCTAAACTCTTACTCTCTTCATCATTAAAGCTCTTTAAAACCCCAAACTCTCAAATCTCTTAAATTCTCTCTTGAACCCCCAATTCTCTTAAACTCTCTCTCAAACTCTCAAACTCTCAAATTTCTCTTAAACTCTCTCAACTCTTTTTATTTTACTTTCGATCTTCTTTACTCTCAAACTCTTTCATCTCCCACTAAACTCCACCTCTCTAAAATCTCAAATCTCTCTTAACCTCTGATATCTTACTCTCTTAAAATCTCCTACTTTCAAATTATCCTTTCTCTCCCAACTCTTAAACTCTCAACTCCATCTCTTAAGTCTCAACTCTTTCAAAAATCTCTCTCTCTCTCTCTCTCTCTCTCTCTCTCTCTTAAATCTCAAATCTTCTTTCAAACTCTCGACTCTCCCTCTAAATTATCCAACTCTCTCACTCTTAAACTCTCTTTTTTCTCTCAAGATTCCTCACTCTCACTGCTCTCTAAATTTCTCTTTCAAAACTCTTAATCCATGTTTCTCATTCGCTCGCTTCTTTTTTTTCCTTGCATTCTTTATCTTTCTTCTCTTTCTTTCCTTTCCTCTTCCATTTCATCGCTTCTCGAGAGGGTCGCTCTTGGTTAAAGTCTTTTCGGGGTAATCAGCAAAAGAGGGGCTTTCAGGCAAGATTTATTATCTTCCCTTCCTCTTCTCTTCCATTTTGTTGCTTCTCGCAAGGGGCTCTTAGTTAAGATCCCTTCGGGGTATGTTGGGTTTGGCGATAGCTAAATCACCATACCCATAGTTTCTTCTAAAGATTAGATTATTATGGGAAATAAATAATAGACTTTCTTGGGAAGCAAGAAGGTGATATCTTTATAAGAGAGTGAAGGAGGACATAGTACCCATCCTTTGAGGGTCACCCCTTTTGGAGGTTATGGGAATGGATCTCCAATATGGAGATGGGTCTCCAAGAGAGAGACATGGCCTCTGAAAGAGAGGCGGTATTCTCATGAGTTTTGGGTTGATTAACTTTAACTTTTAGAGAGAGAAAATCCCTATGTTGCTCTCGAGATTATCTTTCTGATAGCGGTATTGCGGTGGAAAAGAGGTTGTTGATCGATGGTGTTGCTCGGTCGAGAGAGCAGGTTTAGAAGGGAAGAGCGAGTTTAGAGAGAGAAAATTTTATCAATGTTTAGAGATAGGTATTATCTCTTATAACCCAAAACTGTAATCTTCATTATGATAGTGGATTTCTACTTGCCGAGGCCATGGATGTAGGCTCTATGGGGTGAACCACGTAAATCTTGTGTTGTTGTGGTGTACTTTTTTGTGTTTATTTTATTTTTTACACTTGATTTATAGTTGTGATCATCTACTTTGCATTTAGCCAATCATGTACGCGATCTTGGGTGGGATCCCGGTGTTTGAGATTTCGAGTTTCGCAAGCCGAAGGGTTCTCGTGAACCCTACAATTGTTACATGTGTGAAAACAAATCACAAATGTGGGAGATTTATTTAACCTTTCTCTTGCATCTAATCCTATGGTTGTGGTGTTGTAGGAACTTTATCCTTTTAAATGGATTAAAACCATTTTGTTTAGAGAGAGAAAGAGTGAGAAATAGATAGAGGGATTGGGCTGCAATTTGGTTTCTCTCTTGAGAGCTTAGTATGCTCTGTTTTAGAGAGAAAAAGTGAGCAAAAGGCTTGAACGTCATTGTGGATTGGCTGTGTGCCTTGTTTTAGTGGGAGAAAGTGTTAAAGAGAACCCATTTTTTGTGTTCTTGGTGCATTATTTTTTTGCCTATGTTAGAGTGAGAAAGGGCTGCTGGAAATTGATATTTTGAGCTTGATTTCACCTTGTAATCTTCTCAAATAAGTAAGTAAAGTCTCGTGTCATTCTCTCGTGGGTAAAGTCTCGTGTCATTCTCTCGTGGATGTAGGTCACGATTTGTGACCGAACCACGTTAAATCTATGTGCTCTGTGGATTGAATGTTGTTGGATTTTTCATTCCATATGTTTGTTTTAATATTGTGCAGTTTCCATTACTTGTTTATATTGAAATGAATGCACAATAGCTGTGAATGTTATAAACCCTTGCTGATTTTCACCAATCGATCACAACAATTGGTATCAGAGCTTAGGGTTTGTTCTTCATTACATTTGTGAAGAAAGGGTTTTTTTTGCTATTGTGGTAATTTATTATATTTTTCCTTGAAAATAGAAAGCAATGAAATTTGAAAAATTAAGTCAAAGTAATTGAACAATATGGAAAATGATGATGAAAGATTATCTTGTTGGAAAAGAATTGGATCCGCCACTTCGAGGTAAGTGGGTCATGCCCGTTGGAATGGAAGATTGGGAATGAGATGTTCTTGATCGAAAATGTTTTGTAGCTATTAGACCATATATTTCACCATCAATTTTATTTGATGTTCATCTACAGAGCTTTGGCAATCTTTAGGGCAATCTTTTGAGCAACCCTCTGGTGCAAATAAAATACATGTGATGAAAACATTATTTCTTTTGAAAATGAAAGAAGGTGCTACAATTAGGTCGTATGTGAGTGAATTTAATTCAATTACTACACAATTGAGGTATTTGAAAGTGAATTTGGATGAATAAGTGTTATGTTTGCCTTTGCTGAGTTCTTTGCTTGCTAGTTGGGATACCATTGTTACCCTTGTAACAAATACAGTGGGTAACAAGTTTAATTTAAAAGATGTTGTAGCTTCATTATTAAATGAAGAGATTAGAAAGGCATCTACGCAAATACTTGTCAAATCAAATCAAGCATTGGTAGCAAGAGATAGAGGAAATACACAATATAGAGACCAACCTTATGGATTTAATAGGGGCAAATCTCATAGCAGAGGCAGGTCCAGGTCACAGAGCAAGAAGGTTACTTGCTAGTATTGCAAGAAACCTAGTCACACAAGGAAATATTGTTATGCTTTGAAGAATAAGCAAAATGCCCAGGGCAAGGATAGCCATGCTGAAACAATTACAGTTTCAGATTGTGAAGATGAGGTCACTTTTAGTGTTGCGTGCACAACATTATCTATTGCAGATAATTGGGTTTTAGACTCTGGTGCTTCATTTCATGTTTGCCTAGAAAGGTCATATTTTTCATCCTACACAAATGTGGATGGTGGCTTGGTTTATCTTGGTGATGATCGAGCTTGCAAAATATTGGGCATTGGAAATGTTGTTATGAAGCAATCAGATAGAAAGAAGCACACATTGAGAAATGTGAGACATGTTCCTGGGTTGAAGAAAAATCTCATTTCAGCCAGGCAGTTAGATAACTTTAGTTTCACAGTAACTTTTGGAAATGGGTCATGGAAGATTTCAAGAGGTTGTATGACAATGTTAAAAGGGAAAAAAAGATAGGAGTTTATATACTCTTCATGGCACAACTCAAAAGAATGATGTTACAGAGCAGATCGTTGCTGCAACTAGTAAGCATGAGGATATGCAGATTTGGCATAGCCGTTTGGGTCATCTCAGTGAGTATAATATGAAGATATTATAAACTCAAAATCTTATTCCTATTTCTAAACATTCTTTTTTTTATTTTTGTGATCATTGTGCCATGGATAAGCAGCATAGGGTTAGTTTTAAAAGAAATGAATCTCATAGAAAAATTAAAGCATTAGAATTGATTTATTTTGATGTTTGTGGCCCTGTTAATGTTCAATATCTTGATAGAGCTTCTTATTTTGTCACGTTTTTAAATGATTATTCTAGAAAGTGTTGGTTGTATCCATTGACATCTAAGGATCATGTTTTCGAAGTTTTCAAGGTTTTCAAGGACAAGGTTGAAACAGAAACAGAGAGATTTATAAAATGCTTGCAAACTGATAATGATGGTGAATATTGCTCAAATGTTTTTCATACTTTTCATAAAGAGAATGACATTCGAAGAGTAAGGACTATTCATGGGACACCGTAGCAAAATGGTGTCATTAAGAGGATGAATAGAACCATCATTGAAAGAGTAAGAAGCATGCTATCACAATCTGGTCTTAGTAAGCAGTTTTGGGCAGAAGCTGCTAGGACATATGTATATTTGATCAATAGATCTCCCAGTGCACCTTTGAAATGGTGAAATACCTGAAATTATGTGGAGAGGTAAAAATGTATCATATGAATACTTGAGAACATTTGGGTGTGAAGCTTATGTTCAAGTGCCCAGTGAAAGTAGAGCCAAGCTGGATGCCAAGTCAAAAAGATGTGTTTTTCTTGGGTATGGTGGTGATGATAGAGGTTATAGGATTTGGGATCCTACTGCAAAGAAGACTATCAGAAGTGGGGATGTTCTCTTTAATGAGAATGTAGTGTTTGCTGAAAAGAAGCAAGAAGAGCCGAAATAAGAAAGGCTTGTTGTAGATATACAAAAACCAAATCCCATTGTTTTACCTCGATAAGTGTAAGAGAGTCAAGCTCTAGCTCAAGCTCAAGCTCAAGACAATTTTGATGGAGGTGATGCTAGTTATGAAGATGACACTGAATTAATTCAAGATGAAGAATGACTACCAGTTACACCTAAGCCACAATTGAGAAAATCTACACGCACTCACAAGCCCACATAGAGTTATTCTCCTTTCTTATATTATGCTTTGTATACTGATAGTAGTGAACTTGATTCTTTTCAGGAGGCTATTTATTACCCTAATGCTGAAAGGTGGCATAAGGCAATGGAGGAGATTGATGCTTTACATAAGAATGATATATCGGAGTTGGTGGAACTTCCACATGGGAAAAAAACATTGAAGAATAGGTGGGTATATCCTATTAAATGGGAGGCAAATGGTCTTATGCGATATAAGGCCAGACTTGTGTTGAAAGGTTATGGGAAAAAACTAGGTGTTGATTTTAATGAAATTTTTGCTCCTGTTGTTGAGCATAGCTCTATTAGAGTTGTATTATCTTTGGTTGCTAACTTGAATTTGGAACTACAACAACTTGATATTAAAACTGCCTTCTTTCATAGTGATCTTGATGAAGAAATTTATATGTGTCAACTTGAAGGTTTTGAGAACAAAACCAATCCTAACTTGATTTGCAAGTTGAAAAAGGGATTGTATGGTTTGAAACAAGCATCTAGGCAATGGAATAAGCAATTTGACAGTTTTATGCTGAATGAAGGTTATTTTATATGCGATTTTGATCATTGTGTGTACTTCAAGGGTTCAATATATGATTCTTTTACTAATTTGTTGTTTTATGTTGATTGTTTATTGCTAGTAATGATCTGAGTGAAATCAAACGTTTAAATCTTGATATGTCCAAGCATTTTGCCACCAAGGATCTTGGATCAGCAAATAAGATTTTGGACATGCACATCCACAGAGACAAAAAGCAAGGTAAGCTTTTGTTAAGTCAATTTTAATATATTTCTAAAGTTCTTGAGCGCTTCAATATGATTGACTGTAAACCTGTTTCTACACCATTAGCTGCACATTTCAAGTTATCTAAAAAAGACTCTCAAATGAATGAGGTAGATCGAAGTAAGATAAAGAATGTTCCATATACTTCTGTAGTGTGTAGTTTGATGTGTGTAATAGTTTGTACTAGACATGACATTGCCCATGCAGTGGGGGTTGTTTCCAGATTTATGTCTAACCCAGGTTGGGAACATTGACAAGTAAGATGAGGTAGACTCTCAAATGGAGGGAACATTAAAAAAGACTCTCAAATGAATGAGGTAGATCGAAGTAAGATAAAGAATGTTCCATATACTTCTGTAGTGTGTAGTTTGATGTATGCAATAGTTTGTACTAGACATAACATTGCCCATGCAGTGGGGGTTGTTTCCAGATTTATGTCTAACCCAGGTTGGGAACATTGACAAACAGTTAAGTGGATTCTTCGATATTTGAAGGGGATACGAAATGTATATATGTGTTTTAAACATTCATTATTGGAAGTTGTTGGTTATGTAGATGCAGATTATGCAGGATGCCTTGATACTAGAAGGTCTACCACTGTATACATTATCAATGTTGGTGGTGGGGCAGTCAGCTGGATGTCAAGGTTGCAGGATATTGTTACCTTGTCATCAACTGAAGCTGAGTATGTTGTATTGATTGAGGCAGCGAAGGAAATGATTTGGTTGAAAAGGTTACTTGGCCAGTTTGGGGTGAAACATGATAAATATGTTGTGTATTGTGATAACCAGAGTGCAATTCATCTGCTAAGAATGCAACATATCACTCCAAGACAAAGCATATAGAGGTTAGATATCATTTTATTCGGTTGGCGCTCGAGCGTAGAGATTTGCAGGTGGGCAAGCTTCACACTGAGAATAACCTTGCTGATAGGCTGACAAAGGTTGTCTCAACTGAAAAGAATATGATGTTTAAAAGACTTTCGGGGTTGGAAGAGACGTAATCTCTAGTGGATGGAGAGTGATGCATTGGTGATTATTTCAGAGACTTTGTGATTTGTCTTTAAGTGGGAGGTTATTGCACATGTGAAAACATGTGAAAACAAATCACACATGTGAGAGTTTTATTTAACTTTTCTCTCTTTTATTTTGGGCCATTGGATTGCATATAATCCAATGGTTGTGGTGTTGTAGGAACTTTATTCTTTTAAATGGATTAAAATCCTTTTGTTTAGAGAGAGTGCGAAATAGATGGAGAGATTTGGCTGCAATTTGGGTTTTCTTTTGAGAGCTTGATATGCTCTGTTTTAGAGAGAAAAAGTGAGCCAAAGGCTTAAACTCCATTGTGGGTTGGCTGTATGCCGTGTTTTAGTGAGAGAAAGTGTTAAAGAGAACAAATTTTTGGGTATTATTGGTGCCTTGTTTTGTACTCTATTTAGAGTGAGAAAGGGCTGTTGGAAATTGATATTTTGAGCTCGATATCACCTTGTAATCTTCCCAAATCAGTAAGTAAAGTCTCACGTCATTCTCCCGTATGTAGGTCACGATTTGTGACCGAACCACATTAAATCTTTGTGCTCTGTGGATTGAATATTGCTGAATTTCTCATTCCATGTTTTTGCTTTTGATATTGTGTAGTTTTCATTACTTGTTTATATTGATATGAATGCATAATAGCTGTGAATGTTATACACCGTTGCTGATATTTCATCAATCGATTACAACAGGGTAATCACCAAAAGATGGGCTTTTGGAGGAGTCTTCTTCTTTTCTTCTGTTTCGTCACTTCTCACGGGGGTCGCTCGTCGTTAAGGTCTGTTCGTGGTAATCACCATAAGAGGTGCTTTCAGGGGAGTTCTTTCCTCTTCTTCTTCTTCTTCTCTTCTGTACATATATTCAGTCATTAAGAGGCTATGCCGAGGGTCATCCTGCTTGGCCTTGCCCCACAATATTCGATCCACAAAGCATCCCTTGAGGCATGTGAATTTCAGTTTGATGCCTTCTCGTGCCACCATAGCTGTCTCCTAGGGGGAGGTAGCGTCGGAAGGCTATCAAATTGCCCAATGGCTCCATTTTCATCTTCTTCACAACTACATTTTTCTCTACTTCATTTCACTTTATTTTTGTTTCATTATTATTCCATCTCTTCCCTCTCTTCCATCTTCCTTTCTCATCTTTCATCTACATTTCTTCTTCTTATTTACCTCTCCCGACCAATCATTACCACCATCACACGTCCCTCCCTCCTTCCACACTTGTGGAGATTGTTCTTCAAGGATAAGCCAGAGTTAACGAACCACCATTTAGCTATCTTGCATGTGTGTGTTTAATAAGCAAAGCTTGAGTGAAGGGAATCAGCATCGGATCGAGCTGAGAAGCAAGGGGGCTTTCGTTGTCTGATCTAAGAGGGCTCCCAAGAGCTCGGGCATGTCCACGAACCAAAACCGCAACGAGGTAGGTGCCTGAATCCCTCGCTGCACAAAATCTCCCTCACCATTGGTCACTTATCCGTGCACACGCCGCACGCGTTTTTTTGAGCGATCCCCCGAACCTGGGTCAGTCCGATCCCGGATTGTCGAGATCGAGGCACAACCACATATGTTTTCAATATTACTTTGTTTTTCGATATTACATGTTGACGCAATTGTTAGTCATGGGCTCAAGCCTTGATAAAACAAAGTCATGGGAGCCCTTAAGTCACAAACCAATTCACGGCCTCAGCCCTTATTCTAACAATAGATATGATGATTTACCATTAATATTCTGATTAAATTTTCCTTAATTTATCCCCATACGCATTTGGGCTTGACTATGAAGTCTTGTATAATATTGAAATGTTGTTGAAATTCAACTTAATTTTGGAAGAAAATATGATTGAAATTTCAGTATCGAGAGCATGAGTTGGTGTACATTGCAAAAGACGATGTAATGGTAGATCATATAGAGCCTATTATTTTTTTTAGGACATCAATAGACATAATGGAAGTTTCAATTTTTTTTTTTAATTTTAAGAATTATACATCAATTTTTTAAAGTAAATATAATATTATATTAATTGAAAATTTGAAACATGTATTTATTTTTAATGAAGCTCATTCTGAATGTAGTAGGTGCTATACATAGTAATTTTTAAATACAATTTACTGTGTATTTCTAAATTCCGAAAGAAATTATTTTTAAGATAAACACTAAAATGTTATTATTTACAAGGAGTTTTAATTTAATAAGTCACATGTGCAGCATGTACCCATGGGAGTACAAAATCCAAGAAAGAATACTGCACCAACGTTATAGATAATATAATATTAACCTGTGAATTTAAGAATTTAATTCAATATATTATGCCTTTTAATTTTACCCTTTTTTCATTTCATTACATTAATATAAGATTATATTATGATTTTTATCTTCTTTTTTTTAATTAATATTAGTTAATATATATTATATAATATGTAATATGTAATGTATACTATAATATAAAAGAGTAATGATCCTACGAGGCCCTCTCACACCCATGTGTGTAGGACTTCAAATGATCATCATTAAATTTGACATAGATATCTAGAAAAGTTATCACATGGATGTGGGACTTGACTTTAATGGTCATCCTTTAAGGTCCTACACACGTGGGTGTGGGAAGGTCTCATAGGATCATTACTCAATATAAAATACATAATATATAATGCATAATATGTAATCTATAAAGAGAAAGTTTATATAAGGATGCTACCTTATAATGTAGAACTACAGATGCCCATCAAAAAATCCATCGGAAAAGGTAGTTTTAATAATGAAAACCCTTTGATTAATCATCTTGACATGGAGATGTATGGCTATGAAAAATAAAAAGATTTTAAGTTTCAGAAATAGTGTATTTTACAACATATTATCTACACCGTCCATTTTCAAGATTTTCATATGTTTATAGATCTACTTAATTTTAACCATTTCTTAAATTTAAAATTTTATAATTAGATATGAAAGTAGACTTTGAGATAATTCTAATAATATTTTACATCAAAATTATATACCACGATAAAATTTGAATAGCAATGTACCTCTATACCTACGGAGGCGTCCGTATGCCAACTGCACCCAATCTGTAATATATGTAATTATTATTCGGATTAGATTTTATTTAATTTATCCATATAAGTATTGGGAATTGGCTATGAAGTTTTGAAATGTATAATATTGAAAGGCTACTGAAATTAAGTGAAATTTTATATAGTTACTCTCTTAAATTCTAAGATGCTTTCTCTCTAAAACTTCAAGTTTGAGATAGTTTTCTCTTTAAAATTTTGAAATAGTTTCTCTATTTAAAATTTGATGTAGTGTCCCTCTAAATTTTGATATACTTTCTCTCTCTAAAGTTTAAAATTTGAGATACTTTTCTCTCTAAAACTTAAATTTTGATATAGTTTCTCTCTCTAAAAATTTCATATGCTTTCGCTATTTAAAATTTGATATAGTTTATCTCGCTAAAATTTTAATATACTCTCTCTCTCTAAAACATAATTTTTGCGATAGTTTCTCTCTCCAAAAATTTTGAGATAGTTTCTATCGCTGAAATTTTTTAAGTAGTTTCCCTCTCTAAATTTGATATAATTTCTATTTCTAAAATTTTAATATATTGTTCCTTTCTATAAGCTAAAATTTGAGATAGTTTCTCTCTAAAACTCAAAATTCGAGATAGTTTCTCTCTAAAACTCAAAATTAGAGATAGTTTCTCTCTCTAAAAAATGAGATTTTCTCTCCCTAAATTTTTTTGGCCATTTCTCTTTCAAAAATTTATAATAGTTTCTCTCTAAAATTTTAAGAATACTTTCTCTCTCTATAATTTTAGTAATACTTTCTCTCTCTAAATCTTAAGATTTGATATACTTTCTCTCTCTAAATTTTTTTGAGAGTTTCTATTTCTAAAACTTTTTAGGTAGTCTTTCAAAATTTTGATATAGTTTCTCTCTCTAAAAATTTAAATATTAGATTATTTCTCTCTGTAAAATTTTTGAAATAGTTTATCTCTCTAAAAATTGAGATAGTTTATCTCCCTAAAAATTTGTATGTATTTTATCTCTCAAAAATATGATAGTTTCTCTTTAAAACTTAAAATTTAAGATAGTTTATCTCTCTAAAATTTTTAAATAGTTTATCTCTCTAAATTTTTTGATAATCTCTCTCTAAAATTTTAACATACTTTCTCTCTCTAAAATTTTAACGTACTTTCTTTTTAAAAGTTAAATTTTGAGATAGTTTCTCTCTCTAAAATTTTGAGATAGTTTCTCTCTCTAAAATTTTGAGATAGTTCATCACTCTATAAAAATTTGGTATTTTCTCTCTTTTTAAAATTTTAACAACTTTCTCTCTCTAAAATTTTAACATATTTTCTCTCTCTAAAAGTTAAAATTTAAGATAATTTTTCTCTCTAAAAATTTTGAGATAGTCTTTTTCTTTAAAAATTTTAAGTACTTTCTCTCTCTAAAACTTTCATACCTACAAAATACTCCCTATGTTTTGGGTCGAGGGAGCCAATGAGTGAAATCCATGGGCCTCAGAAACGCAAAAAAACAGGTTTTGGTGTGGAAATGAAATCATGGAAAAGTTGGTTTTATTTTCATGATTTTGAAGTATCTTATTCATTAAATAATCCAAAAGGTGGATTTTGACAATATCCAAGATGTTAGGAATCCAAGCACCCAAACGGCCCAAAAAATATTCAAAGATTTCTTTTTTCTTTTCAATACAAAACCAAATAAGAAAAATAATAGTGGAATGTACTTACAACAGCTTCAATTAAAGGCAGATAGATGGTCAGATTTGCTGTAAAAAATAGATGGTCAGATTCGCTGTAAAAAAGCCCTAAAATTGGTGGAGTGTTGGTAAAGAAAAAAGTAAAAACTTCCGAATTCAGCTCTCTATGATGGCCTAAGATTGCCTTGTACTTAGCGAACCAAGGAGCTTGTTGGGTATGGTGATAGCTAAATAAATCACCATACCCATATATTTTTTTTAAGATTAGGGTATTATGGAAAATATAAAATTGACTTTCTTGCAAAGCAAGAAAGTGATATAGTGAAAGAGGACATAATACCATCCTTTTGAGGGTCAGCCCTTTAGGAGTTATGAAAATGGATCTCCAATATGGAGATGGGTCTCTAAGAGAGAGAGACATGACATCTAAGAGAGGGACAGTATTCCTATGAGTTTTGAGTTGATTAACATTCACTTCTAGAGAGAGAAAACCTCTTAATTGCTCTCGATGTTATTTTTTCGGTAGTGGTATGATATTGCGGTGGGAAAGAAGATATTGATCGACGATGTAACTTGATCTGGAGAGCGGACTTAGAAGGAAAGTTCGGCGATAGTCTTTTACCGATGTTTAGAGATATGTATTATATCTTGTAACATCTTGTGAATTTTTTATACGCATCTTAATTTAATTGTTTAGGGCCACGTCCTTATATAAACGTTTTCCTAAGACAAACTACTGAGTGCTGAGTGAGAGTAATGAGTTCGCCTCATTAGGACTCTTTACACCACTTGTATTAAAAGTGTGATATTTAAGAGAATTTTTCTGGTTCCACAACTCTGAATGCTGAATGTTGAGTGCACCTCATTAGGATCCTTTACACCACTCGTACTAAAAGTCTGATATTTAAGAGAATTTTTCTGGTTCCACAACTCTTGAGAATCTAATGATAAATGAGAGGATTGAATAGAAAATCGCTAAATAAATGGGGAGGAATAGAGTAAAGATTAAAAATGTGACCCCCATTCCCATTTATATGCGCTTCAAGAACTAGCCTTAATTTGCTTGTGTTATGGACCATTCGGTTTAGATCAGTTTTGTCAAAATTGGACCTCGGTTTAGACCAATGCTATCAAAGTTGGACCTATGCTCGAACTACGATGTGGCTTAAAATCAATCCAACCCACAATGCTTCAAGTTATACACTTTTCTCAATATAAAAATTCTAAAGTTTATTAAATTATCAAAATTAAAAAAATAGATTTTGAAGAGGTTACTCATTTCTACATGGACTCATAGAAACCATGCCCATATTGAATAATGACAAAAACAAAAACAAAATTTTGACAAATTTGATCTTTTATTTCTTGAAAAAAGAAACCAAGGCATATTAATCACTTTTTTATACAATATTTGACAATAAATGTTTCCATGCAATCCAATTAAGAAACATAGAAAGCAAGAATAAATCATGTAAAAATTTTGAAAAGAAATTTGAAACAGAGGGAATTAAATTCAACTTTACCAAATCCAGATCGTCCAACCAAAAAAGCAAAACCAACAATCAAACCAGTTTGATGGAATAAGGTTCCGATCATTGATTCCACTAGTCACAACACCGATTGGGTTCAATTTTAATAGCTTTGGTTTATATAGCGAATTTGAAGAATTCCAAGTGAAGTATTTTGGATGAATCATTTTTTTTAGTAGCAAATGGCTTCGAGTGTTCCACGAAACGTTAAACAAAAAAATCCTTGTTGAGACAAAGAGAAAGGATCACTACGCATTAACTGCCATATTTCATGAACGATCTTACGCTCAGTCGAGCATAAAAAACAAAAAAACTATAAGAAATTTGTAATTCCTACAAAAGAGAATAAGAAAGTTCAGATCCACTTACTCAAGACATGCACTTGGACCATTAAAAACCAAAACCCAAAGTTTCTCTCTCTCTCTCTCTCTCAACCTTAATGTCCTCAAATTTTTCAAGTTTCCCATGGAAGTGGGAATAGGACCCATCAATTTATTTTCATAAAGATGAAGAACTATCAAACCCTCCATATTCCTTGTCGAGTTGGGAATAAATCCTGAAATACTGTTATTGGAGATATCCAAGAGCGATAGATTTGGCATGACTTCTCCAATATTTTCTGAAATACAACCAGAAATTTGATTGTTTGAGAGATACAGTTGTTGTAATTAGGAAGCTTGGCATAAGTATCAGTTGTGTTGACTCGGTGATAGCATGCAACCGCTCGGATTGTCACTGTGCTCGTACAATGTTTCAAGAATCCCCGCAATAATTTCTTGCTTTTGCAAATCTGACGACGTAGATCAGTTGAGGAGCTGGTATTCAACATTTCAAAATTTTGTCCCAAACCCAACCTAGTATTTCCAGAAAAGTTGTCGTAGTTGTATAGAAGTTGAAGTCCTTGAGGGTGAGACGCGGTGTATTAATTGGCCTTGAAATCTATTTGAACTTAAATCCACATTAATTATGGATTTAAGATTCCAAATCTCAGGAGGAAGAGATCCCATAAATTGTTATTAGATAGGTACAATTGACTAAGCATGGAAAGGTTTCCTATAGAGGGAGGGAGGGATCCTGTGAGATTGTTGCCAAATAGATCTAAGTAAGCTAGCTTGGAAAGGTGTCTTATGGAGGGAAGGAGGGATCCTGTGAAGTGGGTTCCAGATAGATATAAGTCAGTCAGCTTGAAAAGGTTTCCTATGGAGGGAGGGAGGGATCCTGTGAGATTGTTGACACTTAGCAATAAGTGAGTTAGCTTGGAAAGGTTTCCTATGGAGGGAGGGAGGGATCCTGTGAATAGGTTTCCAGATAGATCTAAGTAAGTCAGCTTGGAAAGGTTTCCTATGGAGAGGGGGAGGGATCCCGTGAGATAAGTATACCTCAAGTCTAGTTTTCGGAACCCAAAGATAAAGCCGATTTCATGAGGAATTGCACCCGTGAGATTATTGCTATAGAGTTGAAGTTCTTGAAGCCTCATCAGATTCTGAAGTTCAGCAAGAATGGGCCCTTGAAAGTAATTAACACTAAGGTCGAGGACTTGGAGGTTTTTCAGACTGGAAACCTTTTGAATGGGGATTCCACCACTTACTTCATTTTCAGACAAATCAAGAAGTACCAAGTTTTTGCATCGGGAAACAAAGGCTGGGAAATCTACCAAAAAATTGTCGTATAGGTAGAGGTGAGTAAGAGACTCCATACCTGTAAACTTTGACCAGTCAATAGAGTTCAAATTGTTCCTACGAAGGTCTAAATGCCATACCTTTTGCAGATTACCCAGCTGATAAGGGATGGGGCCACTAAGATCATTTCCACTTAGAGAAATGAAGCGAAGGTCAGTGAGATTGCCAATCTCCTCAGGTACCGACCCCGTAAACTGATTGTCTCCCAAATCCAAGAAACTGAGTTTCGAAAGGGAGCCGATACTCTTCGGGATTTTCCCTTGTAAAAAATAGTTCATGCTGAGATTCAGGCTGGTCAAATAGGGCAACAAGAAGAAGTTCAATTGATTGAGAGTCCCTTCCAAATCAAAATTTGAGAGGTTAACCTCGACTACACTTCTATCATTATTGTAGTTGATGCCAATCCAACTGCAATGGCTGGTGGAGTTGCTGGTTTTAAGAAACCATGAAACCAAAGTGTGATTTTTCAAA
The DNA here is from genome assembly GCF_054954075.1 of Amborella trichopoda. Lineage (NCBI taxonomy): Eukaryota > Viridiplantae > Streptophyta > Magnoliopsida > Amborellales > Amborellaceae > Amborella > Amborella trichopoda. The sequence continues at coordinate 17,085,526 of NC_142342.1, read as the reverse complement.
CTAGTTTTCCAGTTCAGCAATGCTTCAGGTTCTAAATCAACCATTGACAAACCAGAGGATTGAATCGAAAGAGCTAAAATGAAGGGGAGGAAGAAGAAAAAAGATGGAGATCTCACCACCATTCCCATTTTCATGGCATGCAAAACTTTACTCAATTTGCTCGAGTAATTGCTTGAGATTGGGTTTGACATTTATAGAGTTTTGGTGGAGGAAGTGTGGACCACAGAATCACTCTCTCTCAACTAGGAGGTGGCCCCATCAAATATTTGCCACCGAGTGAAACTCCAATGGAATTAGGGAAGTATTAAACATTTCATGCGGTAGTCTTTGGACTATGGAATTTGGCAGTGAAAATGGATTCCGTATAAAAAGAATAAGAAAATGTTAGCGATAATGTGTAACACTAGAAGGAACTTTAGACGTGTCATGATTATTAGTTTTTCATGGACAATGAATTTGATTGAAGAGTAGTAATATTTTTTATTTTTCTATTATTTAAACGAACGGCCACTACTTACACCAAATATCTCCCCTCTCTCTCTTTCTCTCTCTCTTTAAGTTAATCATCTCTCTCTCTCTTAGAGGCTCCCATCATCATTTGGTGAAAGACTTTGACAGCTGGAGTCGCTTTAGAAGTTTTGCTTTTCCAAACACCTCCTCTCTCTTAAAAAAAAAAAAATGGATCCGTAGGGCAGATCGTCCACCTTTAATATCGATCTAGATTGGTTGGATCGGTGATCCAGATTATTCTCGAATAGTCTGGACCATAAAAATCATTAAATAAAGTTAAAAAATAAATAAATAAAAAGAAAAAAAAAGGAGCTTCATGAGAGAAGTTTAATCTAGGACCCATCCCGTTTCGGAACTGATTCGGTCCTCATCAACTTCAAATCGAAATCTACGACTCAGATCAAAAATTGCCAAGTTATAAAATACTAAGGTAATCATACCTATCTATCTATCTATCTCTCTCCTGCCGCTAGAGGGTCTCATCGTCATTTGGTAAAAGACTCTGACGACCATTGCAATGCGTAGCTACAGAAGTCATTGGCTTTGGAAGTCTTGTTTTTTGTAGTCATTGGCTTTGGCTTTTTGTAGAAATAGTATAGGAAGTCTTACTTTTTGTCAGCCATTCCATTTTTTCTTATGATGCGACTTCTCCATCTTCGCACCATCCCCAACCTCACGCAAACGTCTTTTTTCTCTCTCTTTGACAGTTTAACCTCATAAGAATTTCTCTCTCCATCGTTTTCCTCTCTCTCTAAGTTGTAACGCAAGGAATATGTCTTGAAAGTTGCATAATACAAGAAGAAAAAGAGCGTACAAGACAATATAAAGGGTGTGGTTTCTATAAGGTTGCAACTTTAAGCAACCCAATTATGGCATATCTCTAAATTTTATCATAATTTTTTTATAAAAAAATCTAAAGATTATCTCAAAATCTATTTTCATCGCTAATTATAAAATTTTAAACTCTAAAAGTAGTTAAAATCAAATAGATTTGTACATATATGAAAATCTTGAAAATTGATAGGTCTAAATAATTTCTAAGACTCAAAATCTTTTTTTTTTCTTGTTTTTTCATATTCATATATCTCGATGTCAAGATTATCAATTAGAGGATTTTTCAACTTTTAAAACAACCTTGTCCAATAGATTTTTGAGGTGCATATTTAATTCTACATTTTAAGATTTCAACCTTATATAACCTTTTCCTAATAGAAATCTCAATATTGAACATAATGGGCGGGCGCTCCACACTCTCTCTCACTGTTTGTTTAAGTCTTGTTATTTTTTTGCATTTATTCTATCTACTTAATCCTCATTCTATCTCCCTTCCCTTCAAAAGTTATTATCACCCTCTCTCTCTCAACTACGTCATTCCTAATGGCCGTAATCTAACAACTAAGCCTCTCTCTCCAAATTTTCTTAACATTATTACTTTGTGGCTTAGTCAAAGACGTTATGAGAGTGAATAGGTATGAAAGTCATGCTTTCTTGTGGCATGAAGACGTATTTGCTTTGGAAGTCATGCTTTTTCCTGGAAATGGGTGTGTGAGTGGGAGTTTGCTTATGTCTAATCCTTTTGAGTTTAAGGTTTTTCTTCTTAAATGTTAACTGCAATTTCATGGAGTAAATGAGATTTACAAAGACAAAGCAAGAAAGCCAAAAAAAAAGAGGGATAAGAAGAAAGAGAAGAGGAGAAGGGAAGTGCATAGCCTTTAATGTGTGGCCACACTAGCTAAAAGTTGGCTTCGCCATTTTTCTCTACGTGAATATGGATGAAGGTCACCTCCAGAATCGCAATATTTGGCCATTCGAATTTGACGCTAATTTCATTTCAAAACCTTTGAAGAATTCCACCTCTATTATTGTGTGCAGCTGGCTTTTCTCCACGGCCACGTTTGCTTGTGCGTAAATAGTTTTCCAATAAAAATATGTAAATACTTTTAACATAAAATATTTTTGTAAAATTTATTTTCTCTATGCTTGTTAACAAGTTTAAAAAGTATTGTGCGATGAATTTCATATATTTGGTAACTTGATTTAAATAAATTTCATAAATATATATTTATATTAATATTATTTCATAAATATATTAATATATACATACATTGTTTTATATTTACAATAATGTTCACATTATAGAGCATTTTATAATTGTATTCAATAAATTTTAGACACTTATAAACCATTATTTTATACATGGATCATTCTTTTAATAAGCATACTTATGTCATTAAGAAGGGTGTGACATCACCCATGTGGAACACAATAGTGGCATTTAATATTCCATGTGGGTGATGTCCCAACCCTCATAATAACTAAAATTACCCTTAGTAAAAAATATTGTATTACAATACAAAGGTACGTAAGTTTATCAAAATTTGTTCAATACAATTATAAAATATTCTATAATGTGACCATATTAACATAACCTAAAATGGGTTATGTTAAGGTGCTCATACTGTTGAGTAATTTATCATTGTACTCAACAAAATTTGGATACTTATATACATTTGTTTAGTACATGAAGTTTTTTTTAGTAATGATATTTTTTATCATTAGGAGAGAAGTGCATCATCTATATGAGGTGTGACATCATCTACATTGAGCATTAAATATCACTAGTGTGCTCTATGTGGATGATGTCATACCCCTCTTAATTACCAAAGGGAAAGCTTTCTATGCTCCTCCTACAACATAAAAGTTATATCCTCCCCTTTATCCAACCGTCCATTTTTTATTGGAGGGCTAAGATTACCCCAATCACAATGTCACATCTCTACACTATTTTATTTTTAGTTTTTTTTCTATAAACTATTTTGACACCAAATTTTGAACATTCATTCCTCTATTAAACTCGCACTAACAAAATATATAAAAATAATAATTTTAATAAAATAAAATGACCAAAATACCCTTAAAATTTTTAAGGGGTATTTTGTTCATTATTTTTTATCAAAAAATTATTGCTAATATTTTTTATAGATGTGCCCCAATAAGAAGATGGAAAGAACCAAATTTTATATTTAGAAAATTTGTATTAAAAAAATTAAAAATAAAATACTTTAAGACGTCGGATCTAAGATCAAACGGTGAGGGGCTCTTTTGATAAAAAATGGACAGCTGGATGGTGGGAGGAGGATAGAACTTTTATACTGTAGGGGGAGCATAGGAAGTTTTCCCATTACCAGGAGAACCCTCATGAACAAAATACTCCATGTACAAAACAATGGTATAAAAATGTCTAAAATTTGTTGAATACAATGATCAATTAGTCTATAGTGTGAGCACCCTGACATAACCATGTATTTTATATTAAGTATTAATGAAATATAATTTATTTATTAAGTATATTATTTAATATAAAAATAAGATACTATATAAGGAAAAAATTTAAATATGGTTGTAACCCTAAAATGTAGAATTAAAGATGCACCTCAAAAATCCATTAGAAAAAGGTTGTTTTAATATTGAAAAGCCCTCTAATTAGATGATTGAATATGAGCGAAAAAAATAATTTGAGTCCCAAAAATAGCGCATCTTGCAACACATTATTTAGACCATCCATTTTCAAGATTTTCATATATTTATAGATCTACTTGATTTTAACCATTTTTTAAGTTTAAAATTTTATAATTATATATAAAAATAGAGGTTTTATGCGAAATGTGGGTTGGAACTACACTGGAGTAAAAATTATGACCACAAATGGGATACATTATTTAATAATGATATAATATAGATACATGTAGATTTTTTACATACAGGGGTACTTTCCATTTGTATCTCTATAATATATGTGTGAGTGACTAGTATAACTCAAGAGACTAAGCCGCACACTTCCAAGTTCTCTCACCCCATTTCTCTTACTCTCTTCCTTTCTCCATCCACCGTCAAAACCGTAGATGATGAACCAGTGATAGTTTATACTTGAAAAGGATTCAAGGACCATATGGATCAAAATCTACAAGCCCTAAGCTAAAGAACTTCCTGCCCTTTCTATTTTAAGGGTCAGTTATCCCATATATGCGGAGGCTAACTACAAAGATTGAATTGCATATCAATTTCAGAGATCAGAGAATACAAATATGGTGAACTTGATCAAATAAGCAGGGACATAGTAAAAAAGAACTTCTAAAAGTAATAATACTTAGCAGAGAGGCTTAGGGAGCAAGTGGAGAAAGCAAGTGAACGAAACTAAGCCTGAAGATCAGGAACTAAAATGAGTTTAAAAAAAAAATTCATATTCATCTTAAGAGATAACACCAATAGAGACTGCAAGATTTGAGGATTTTTATCAGAGATCCTTCCTCTCTAGGCGTGACACCAATAGCCGATAAAATGAGAGAGAGTAAACTTAGGTGGGCTAGCCATGTTTACCGCCAACTACGTAGAGCACCTGTTAGGAGGTTCAAGTTAGTTCAAGTGGAATGATTAAAAATGATAAGGGGTAGGCCCAAAAGGACATGATTGGACGTAGTCCGACAAGATATGGAGAATTATGGCCTCACTGAAGATATGGCTTTTAATAGAACAGAATGGAAAATCAAGATTCATAAAGCCGGCCCCAATTAATTGGAAAAAAGCTCAATGATGATGATGATGATGATGATTATATATTCATAGGACTGTATACAATGAGACCATTTACCTTTCATACAAGGTGATCACAATTACTTACAACTATCCAATGTGAAATTTGATAGCCTGGATGTGTCACAAAGTTCGAAAAAATTTCTTTTGAAGTTTGAGCTTGGTTAATAGAATAATTGTAGCCATCAAATTTCACATCCAATGGTCAAAATCAATGTGACCATCTTGTACCAAAGGTAAATAGTCTCATTCTATACTTTCCCTATATATATATATATATATATAACTTGTACCAAAGGTGAATAGTCTCATTCTATACTTTCCATATATATATATATATATATATATATATATATATATATATATATCATAGTAGGAAAAATCGAACATAAACAGTTAACTGGACAATGGGGCTGGAAGCGGTTCAACTGACCTAACCGTAAACCGACCTAATCGGGGAGTCAAAAAGTGTTAAACAAAATACAAAAAAAGTATAATAAAGTATGAAAAATATATTAAAAGTATGATTAAACAAAGCACATCCAAATGAAGTGGAAAATTAATGAAAACAATGGAATTTAAAGAGTTGATTTGTGCCCAGGGGTATTTTTGAAATTTTACAAAACGACGGGAAAATGGAAAAATGGAAAATGGAAAATGATGAAAAACATAAAAAAAGAAAATGCATTACGAACAAAATCCCTTGTTTTACGGGATTATATATAATTTTTTTAAAAATACCTGACCATTTCAACAAACCCGGCCGAAACCAGCTTCACATTTAACCGAGTCTAACCAAGCGGTTAGAATTTGTACTACCCGATTTTTCCTATATATATATATATATATATATATATATATATATATATATATATAGAGTGATTTCATGCAACGGTTGTATAGTAATATTGACCCCAAAAATTTTACGTACCCTCTCTTCATACCAATAGTCAATTTTCAAAACAATGAAATTCAATTTGCATCCTAGATATGGTTAAAATAAATCCTCCCAACAATGAATCTAAACCATCCATTTGATGAATTTCAAGATATACGCTTTTATAAACTCAAAACAATTTTTCTCTTTCTCACTATTGTTCATCTAATGATAACAAAGATATCTAAAAAATTTGAAAAGGGATATGATCCTTCTAAGGCCTAACTCTAAGCATCTTAACAAAATGGACGGCTTATGTTAATTGAGCAAAAAAATTACTTTCTACGGTGTGTTTTCAAATTTTATTTTTTTGTTATAGTTCATTGGAATGAAAAGAGTGTATATTTAAAAATTAGGGTCAAACAAATAATACTAATATGGTTTTTAAAGATTCTTTCATTATATTGCTATACAATTGTTGAATGAAATTATTATATATATAGAAATATCTTAAAAATTCTTATAGGTGAATTACTATAGTGTTTCGCCCCGTCAAGGACATGCTATGTCCATGACGGTTTTGCCTAAAAACCGCCACGGACCTACAAGAGCTGCGGCATTCCCCGTACATTTTTTGTGTGAATTTTGCATGAAAAAAACCTCGTCACAGACATAGCAGGTCCGTGGCGGACTGCTATGAACCCGTTATGCCTGTGACAGTCTTTAATCCACACCATCCGAAAAATTCGGGTGGCGCTGAGCTTGTGGGCGAAAATACTGTCTTTTTTACCCATAGGCATTTTGTAGTCTCTTCTATAAAAAAATCGGGTGGTACTGAGCTTGTGGGCGAAAATACTGTCATTTTTACCCATAGGCATTTTGTAGTCTCTTATATATATATATATATATATATATATATATATATATATATATATATATATATATATATATATATATATATATATGTGTGTGTGTGTGTGTGTGTGTGTGTGTGTGTGTGTGTGCGCGTGTGCGTGTGCGTGTGATGATAAGTTTAAAATATCATTAGGGGTGGGAATGGGTCTAGTCGTCCCCAAACCAGACCCAACCCAATTTGGTTATTAGGTGGACCTAGACCTGGTCGGGTCTTGGGATACCCGACCCGGGGTAGGCCAAAAAGACCAAGACCTATGTAAACTTACATTTATATTTGGTTTAATGAAAACAAAAAATTTATTTTAAAATATAAAATATAATTAAATAAATCAAATGACAATTATAATAGTGTTAGTATAATATATAACTTACTGTAAGTTCTATATTATATTAACAATATCACTAATAGAGCTCACACTCCACGACGAACCGTCACAACCCACCTCCTTTTATAATTTTGTGGCCCACCCCACTCATTCACGTTAACGACATGGGACTAAAAATGCTCTTCATATTTTTTTTTTTTGTTCCTTTTGTTTTTTGGGAGGGAGAGCACCTGCTAACATACTCTTAGGGATAGAAAGGGCGGTGGTCCCACATTAAGAAGCTTTGAGGAGGAACACTAAAGAACTTTGAGGAGGAACACTAAAGAAAGATACACGACAAAAGAACTCAGAAGCCATTCTCTCCATACATGGAGAGAGAGAGAACAACATACATATATTTAATTACGTATCTCTAGATATAGAAAGTACAATATAAATACGTCCACTTTCTAGCTTGAAGTTATGAGAGATTGATCTTAACGTAAACCAAATTTCTAGAGAGAAAGAGCTCAAAAACCACACTTCTATTATTACAAAACCAAATTGCCTAACAACCCCACAATCCCCACAGTTGATATGTCAAATTATATCCTATGTGAGAACATAGCCCTTAATAAGGAGGCAAGACAATAAGGGATAAAATTCGAAATAAATACATTTGAAAAAATTTAAGTGTGGTACCAATGGTGATAAGATGAGAGAGTAAATTTAAATGGGCTGACCAGGTGTGGCACAGGCCCAGTACAACACTTGTTAGGAGGTGCGAGTTAGTTTAACTAGGAGGCTAAAAAAAGCAACAGGTAGGCCCAGAAAGACATGGTTGGAAGTAGTGAGAAGAGATAAGGGGCCTTATGGCCTCACTAAGGTATGTATAGCGAATCCCAATTAGTTAGGAAAATGCTTTGACGATGATGATGATGGTGAGAACATAACCATCAGGTGGAGTGATATTCATGTTATGGCTTCTTCACTTTTCGTTTGCACATGCAAGTAGTCCTCCACAATATTTGGCTCACTTGAGGACAAATTAAGATCATGCTTCAACAGATTGATTTAATCTCTTTCTCTCTCTCTCTAACCTCTCCCTTGCTCTCACTCTCTTCACAATTTCGCTCTCTAACTTGTTTTCACTAATTGCAACAAAGGCCCCTCTCTTACCAGAGGATGAAATTATAAAACTCCAAAATATTATAGAATCAACCCAAACATTGCTGATTCAGGCCCCAAATTAATCATTCTCTCTCTCTCTATATGCATTTATGAGTATGTGTGTATGTGTGAGTGTACGTGTGACAAGCGCATAACCTCCCACTAGAAAGAGCTCTATAGAGTTGGGAGAGAGAATGGAGCTCAAATATTTAAAGGCCATATGAGAAAGAGTTCATGTATATTAAAGAGTATAAAATAAAAGTGTAATTTCAGTCCACATTGCTTAGGTAGTAAAACAAGGTGGGATCAATGAGACTCTAAGAAGAAAGCCATTATTAGAAAAATATTTATCAGAGTTTTAGTCCCACATTGCTTAATTAGTGAAATAGGGTGGGTGAGTAAGTCTACAAAAGAGAATTGTTAGAGAGTGATTTGAGAGAATGTATGACGTATGTTACATATTATTATATAATATAATAATATTATAAAATATAAAGCATAAAATAATGAATAGTATATAATATATTTATCCGGATTGGGTCGCGCACTCAAGGACCTCAATTTTTTACCAAATGGATCTCGAACCTGCGAAACTTATCGTTCAATCCCTCGTAGTTGGGATCGAGCTGCCCAACATATTGAGATTCGATCCCCAAATTATGGAATGGTGAACCCAAACCTAGGGATCTTCTAAGCTTTTACGATCCCTTGCTCCCAATTTGATCGCAGAACCGGGCCAAATTGCAGTAACTATGATGCCACAAAAATAAACACCAAATGTCTTCATCCTAATTGTTGTTATCCCCTACAATTCTAACCAAATTCCAAAGTCCGGCTTAGCCAGAGTCAACGCCTTGCCAAATAATATGATCAAATCAATACAGTCATGGGTAATTCCAATATCTTTGAGTCTCATGTTGGTGCAGGTCAAGATGCCTATTATCTTTGATTTTTTTCTAAATTTCAGAGATGTATTAGGATTTTTAAAAAATTAAAATTGATTTTTAATGTTTTAAGTTTTTTAGGGATTTTAAGGTTCTTTTGCCTTTTTTGTTAAGGATTTTAGAGGCTGTTTGGAAAAATAGTTACAGTCCTTATGGAATATTGATTGATCAAGGGAAAAAATGTTATTACGAATTTTATTTTAATTAGGACATTTAACTCAATTAGAATTAGGATACTGGGCTATACGTAAGGTCTTTAATAGGGTCTTTTTTATAAATAGGGGTGTGTATTAGGATTAGGGTTTTTCTCTCAGAGTTGAATATTATTTGTTTTGAGTGTCCTCGTTAAACCAAAGAGATAAGAGGCTTGGCTTGTAAGTTCCCATCATTATTTTCAATCAAATTGTAGTAAGTTGATTTCACTTTATAAATATTCCAATAAAACATCAGGTCTAAGGTTGGCTCATCTCCCAAAGCGCGCAAGGATATGTTGCAAGTGCAGCGGCTACTGTAGAAGGTCAAAGTGGTTGAGGTCAAGGTCGAGGTGGTGGTGGATTAGCTTCACTCAATGATCTAAAGAGGGAAACGGAGGAATTGGCATATGAGATATGTCAAAAACATTTGAATCAAAGGAGGCTTGAGGACATGATGCACAAGGTGCACGCAACCCGCTTTAATCGATGTTTAGTCGTTCATGATGATGGCGAATTCAAGTCCAACCTTAGTGATAAGTCAGGTTTAGCTGATTTTAATCAAATATATAACTAGGCGAAAGACAATCCTATTGCGTTTGAAAATCGAGGTATGTTCTCATGGTTTCAATTTGAATCACCCATCGTTGCTCCATGAGTCTTCCTGTCTTTAATGATGATCATAAGGATGATCCGCCTGTCTGATCAGATCAATCAAGAGATAGGGGTTCAGAATGCTCTTTTCTTCAGCCTTGCATTCTTGATTCTATAGGGGCCTCTTCAGTGACACTGTCTCCTTGCTGAAAATCGAGAACTTGTGGGAGGTCCGATCTATGACAAGGACGCCAGTGATCCTATGTTTGATGGGGATCTGATCTTTGATAAAAACCAGTCTATGGTGAAGAACAAGAACTCATAGGTGGTCTAATTTATGATAAACTTTGGGATCTTGCGGATGAATCAATTTTTGATGAAGCGTGGGGAGAGGGTGAAGAAATTGTTCCAAAGATTATGGAAACAAACGGTTCATGTAATGGTAAAGGAGAAGGTGAAGATTTTCATTTACAGTATAATGCATGTTTGGAGGCCATGCGAAATTTCACGAAGAACATTCTGTGAATGATGAGTATCTAAGACTTTATTCGGAGTCCTAAAGTTGCAAATGTTTGAATATAAGATAGAAATTTTAGGAGAGATTGACAATATAGAGAGGAAGAGAATTCCGATTAAACTAGAATTCCGTGGGCCAAAGAAAGAGAAAGATGATGATGGGGCTCTATGGAATCTCACATTCTTTGGATTTTCCGCCGTTGAGTTTGCCTTTGCCATAAATGACGCCCACCAAGTGGTTCACGATATCCCTTGATTATGAGATTCAAGTGATAGATGAGTTGATTTTGAGTGATTGTATCATCGACAGAGTATAACTTTTTGCTCATAAACTAGAATTGCTATTATTGGTACACAATCGAAAACTTATTCAAAGCTTTACAATATCTTAATCCACTCCTTCAGCCTCCCTTTGCCAATTTCATCAGAAAAACCTCTGAAGGCCCAAACTTAAGAGTTTAAAGTTTACAACTTAATTTCTTTTCTTTTATTTTTCTTTTGAAAAAGTTTACAATGTGATTTCCAATGTGAGTTTTGGGATAGTTGAATTTGATAAACTTATTATCAATTCCTCACTATACACATCAAGGTAAGTTTCTTGAGGATTTTTTCTTGCTACCCAAAATCCAAAAGTCCCAACGTCATGTGCGCAATTTTCGGGTCAAATAGAATTGTGGATTTGACATAGGATACATCTTAGCACACTTCAAAACTTGATAATTCTCCAAATGGGAGTCTAATACCAGACATGATTTCTCTTATTTTTTGAATTTTTTCTATTGAATTGTAAGGATGTATTTTAAGGCTTTAGGGATTCTTTAAGTTTTTTTGGAGATTTTAGGGTTTTTTATTTTTTAAGAATTTTAGGGGGTTTGGAAAAGTAACTAAGAGTCCTTATAGAATTATTATTTATCTACAGTAAAAATGTTACTGTGAGTTTTGTTTTGATTAGAACTTCTAATTCAATTAAAAATAGAATTTCTTGGGTTCTAAATGAGATCTTTTATTAAAACTATGGGTTATACTAGGCTTTCTCTTTCAAAGCTGAATACTATTGTTGTTTGTTTTTAAGAGTCCAGATTAAACCATAGAAGCTAAGAAGCTTGGCTTTAAAGCTTCTATTAATTTTCAGTCAATGCCTTATTTCTTTTCTTTTTTGTATCACATTCTCACATGAAACAAACAAATTTCATCAGATTATGAGTTTGATTAAGCAATGTACCTTCTTTGAGCAGCTTCCTCCTCCTCCACAAGCAGCTTCTGGCATCGTAGGGCTTCTGCATCCTTGTCTGTCAACCAAGCTTTAATATGCAGTAAGTGTTTAACTGGTTAAACCCTTAAAAATATACGAAACCACTTCCAAAATTCAGGGCACAAAGAGAGATCAAGTTATAACATTCATTTGGGCAACTTAACAAGAAGAGAAAACCAATGTTCAGTGGTCAAAACACCCACCCAACCTGCCTCCCCCCCACACTTTTTATCTCTCTCTCTCACACACACACACATGGAAACAGACACAGAAAATGAAGAAAGGTAATCAGTGTGAATAATTTTGAAATAACAATTACTTGATGCTACTCGACACAAATGAGATCTTTTCACTGCAAATAAATAATCACCAACTAAACCATGACTGTTTTTAAATGAATTCACATCTCAAAAAAAAAAACTACGATTGATTATTTTAGTATATGCCATAACCAATGGAGCGTGGAATATAAGGTGCTCCAAGAGGCACTGGTGATTTGTAGGATGAATCCCTTCGGAGACCCACCACGATTAATCTCCACCATCCATCACTAATGAATAGTAGACACCCTTCGGAGTGCTGTAAAGTATCACACTCATTTGATTATGATATGTCTCCAATACTGAAAACGAAAAAATATACAATAAGACTATCTACCTTTGGTACAAAAACATCACAATCACCCGTAGCTATGAGCTCGGGCGGCTAGGGGTGTTACACTGACTGAGCACAAATTTTAGAAAAATATTTTCTCAAACTTTGTGACACACTATGAACAGCCAGATTTCACATTCAATAGATCGGATGATTGTCACCTTCTTGTACCGAAGGTAAAGAGTCTTATCGTATACAATCCTAATAAAAACATGTACCAATTTTGGTTCCACCAAGAAGCTAGTGAATGCAACCAAGTTCCTCAGCTCGAGGCCAATTTTTCCAGCTTCTCCATCAAATATAAACTTCTGCATGGATATAGCTGTACCAGCACACAAGAAAGTTCTCTCACTAGCATCATCTAGGAGACTGAAGAGTTCCTTGGATGAAATGGGGAACCTCGAAAGCTTTGCTTGAACTAGATCCTACACAGAAATATCTCCACATTAATTGCTTATTAAGAGAAAAAGGGAAAATAATTGTAGTGTCTGAAACACGTATAAATCCTAAAGGTCATATGAAAATTTGGAACCTCGCTTTTTGGCTAAGTAAAAATTGAAATCTCAAGCCGGTGCCTTAGTCAATCATTTCCTTCAAAAGACTATTTTGCCCATATTATGTTGTATTTGGAACAATGGACGACTAGGGGGTCTACTACTTAAATGCACTGGGTATTTTAGTAAAATTTAGCAAATGTGACAGTCACATTTTATGAAAATACTCATTGATCCGTGGTTCAATTGATATGATAAGAAATGACAACCAAGGCACTGTACTGAAATTCCAATTTTCTGGAGCAGCTGCACAATTAATAACACATGCTCTGAGCACTGATTTCTTCCAGTCCCCCCCTCCCCCCCCCCCCGCCCCCCCCCAACCCCGAGCCCAACCCAAAAATGGGGGGACAAAAAAAAAAACAGTCATCCACAAAAACAAGACAAAATAAAAGCAAAATGCAGGTCCAATAATGCCACAGGCACTGTTATTGTTATTTTCCATCCAAAAAATTATTATAAAATACCAACGAGACATTACACAGGTCCAAGAGCAAAAAAAAAAAAAGGGAACAAAAAGAAATTGAAGATTCCAAGTTACCAGAAGGGCCGACCCAGCCTTTACATAAGAGTGCGGCAAGAGAGGCTAGGTTTACGAATAAATGATATCAATGCCCTTACAATGGAAGATCCAGGAACATCCTGCAAAAGGCAGCCAATTAACTACATTGGAGAAGAAGAAAAAATGTCGAAGGCAGCATTTTTTGTTCTAATTTCTTAATGCATTATTTACTTACTTATTTGTTTATATACGCAGGCTTGTGGAATGATAGACAGCAAATCCAAAGCAATCGATATAAAACATAGTTGTAAGAGAGAAGTGTTAGGATTGCTAAGCTAAAATGGTTGAGATCAGTTATAAGCACAACTAGGCGAGGATAAGAGTAATCAGTAAAATAAGTATTAGATATTTATTTAAGAGACAAGGTGTATCACCTAGAGAACCACATTCTTGAATGATACTATCTCCTTCGCCTCATCCAAGGAAAGCTGGAGAAACGCATAAGTTGGGTTTGTTCTGGAATAATAAGACGGCCATCTCTTTCTCATATAACAAGAGAAAACATCTGATAACCTTATCCCAGAAGGTACCCAAGTAATCTCTGTTCACTCCATACTCCTACAGTACATCAGAAAGGCATTAGCCAGACAGGATATAACATGAAGTGGGAAGTGTTACTACAGTCTTTGTACTCTGTAACTCTAAGGGTCTTTTGTGTTCCGCTCAAAACCAATAACTTACGTAAGTTAACAGAGGAAAAATAAGGGAAAAGTGAAAACAAGCAAAATGTAAATCTGAATAAAAAATCATTCAATCATGTCATAATAAACCTCTCTTTTTATACAAAGTGATGTTTCTTCTGACCAAATTTACATGACTTTTCATGAAGATGTCACCCAAATATGACGGTCATAAAATAAATTGCCATGCAATAAATAGTGGTTAAAGGTCAAAGACGACGACATATTTGTCACCAGCATACAATCCACTGAAAGGAAAGAGAACCACAGAAATGTCCAAAGGCATACAGATTTACACATTTGGATTGAACTCTGACACACCTATACTTAAAACTAAAAGAAAAAAAGCAAACAATCAAACCAAAAAGCACAACCTTTTTTTTTTTTTTTTTTTGAAAAGATTGATTGACCAAAATAAGGAAAAAAAAGGACGCAAGCTGATGGATTAAGAAAATGTATTGTGAGCTCAATCAAGACACCTATGCCAACAAACGCATAGGCATACATATTTACGCATTTGGATTGAACTCTGACGCACCTATACTTAAAACTAAAAGAAAAAAAGCAAACAAAAAACCAAAAAGCACAACCTTTTTTTTTTGTTTGAAAAGATTGATTGACCAAAATAAGGAAAAAAAGGACACAAGCTGATGGATTAAAAAAAATTTATTGTGAGCTCAATCAAGACACCTATGCCAACAAACACATAGGCACCAGAATGTTGAAAGAACAACAAAAGAAAAGGCATTCCTGAACCTTTTCAATATTCAAAGATCGCCGATGCACACGAACATGCCTTCTGTGATAGATGGGTGAATAGAACTCCCGAGAACATTTATCGCACTTATGCATCTGAGGTTTTGAAGGAGAAAGCAAAGGCCATCCCGGAAGATCTGCAGCAAAGGCACAACCATCGATGTAGAACATGCCTAATCATTGTGAAGCAAACCCTATTCGCTACTGATTTATTATCACCCAACATATCTGCTTTAGCTGCTTGAGCAAAGGCAACAACAGCCTCTGGAATTTTAAGAGGGTGGACGTGTTCAGGTTGGCTCTTTCTCCCTATCCCATGGGACCCCGATCCCTTCACATAGTGAGCAAGATCCTTAATGCCATTCAATTCAGATGAATACGGAGTGATACCATTACAATTTTCTCACATATACTCTTTCGAGTCTACCCCAAGCTCATCTTTTGAACTTGTTAAAATTTTATTTGGTCTTTGCTAGTCTAATTCAGATATATCCGTACAAAGGTATTTCGATAATTTGTACCATCTATCTGAGACTTGATATATATTATTGTGGTTGGGGGTTCTTCCAGGGTTAAAGAAAAAACGCAGATCTTTTTATAATTAGATAAAAACAGAGAAGTGTGAGGAAGAGAGCGAATTGTAATCTTATTCTCCATTAACAGTAAGGAAGCTCTAATCTTCTGTAGACGTAGGCACGTTGCTGAACCACGTATATCTTTGTGTTGTGATATCTCTTTTTTTTATGTTTGTTTCTTCTTTCTTGTTTTTGTGGATTGCTTTTTTGTTTTTACACTCGTGCCCTTTATTTGCCTGATGCTTTCACATTTCTCATGTTCCTTTTCTAGCTTTTGAATATCTTTCATAGTTTTTATTAGGGAAAGGTTTTTATGCTTCCCCTACAACATAGAAGTTCTAGCCTCCTCCTACCATCTAGCCATCTAATTTTGATCAAGAGAGACACTCACCGTTTGATCTTAGATCCAATGTTTCAAAGTATTTTATTTTTAGCTTTTTTTATACAAATTGTATGAATATTAAATTTGGTACGTGTCGTCTTCTCATTGGGGCACACCTATAAAAAATATTCAAAATAATTATTCAATAAAATAAAATAACCAAAATATCCCTTAAAAATTTTAGGGGTATTTTGGTCATTTTATTTTATTATATTTGCCACTAGTATGAGTTTAATAGAGGAATGGATGTAAAACATTTGGTGCCAAAATATTTATTGAAAAAAAATTAAAAATCAAATAGTGTAGAGACGTGATATTGTGATTGGGGCAATCGTAGCCCTCCATTCAAAATAGACGGTTGGATAAGGGGGAGGATATAACTTCTATGTTGTAGGAGAAATATAGAAAGCTTGCCTTTTTATTATAGAATAATTGTTTTGAATTTTGTTTGTCCTCATTTTGAAAGTTGGTGGAATTCAATGTACAATTTCCTTTTGTCATTCTATAATAAAAATTATTGGATCTCTCGACACAGTGTAAGGGCTTATTTTATCTACTTATTTTATCTAGAGCTAGAGAACCTATTCCTGCTTGTTATCCTCCATCCTCAATATTAACAAAATTTACCAAAATCATTTTTTCTCCAATTTTAATAGGCACATTAATGGCAAATTCTATTAAATCCTTTTTTTTTTTATTTTTATGAGCTCCATATCGAATCATATCTCCAGGGACGCCTTGGATTCTCTCTCCCACCTCCAAAAGGAGGTGTAACATAATCACGTAATGTTCCTAGTGGTACATGAAAGTTTCACCCTCAACAAATGAAAGAACTGATTTGGAGCTCAAAAAAGCTCCAAATGACCCCACAAAAAATAACTCTTGACCTACATTTTTGGAATAATCAAATCTACGGTTTTGAATTTCGTAAGATCATATAAGATGCCTACCTATTTCTTTTGGGCCGGGGAACGTGCATAGAGTGGTCTTGTAGGACCACCTTAACGAATACTTAAATAATTCACCAATTTCTTTTATTTATTTTCCATTGTCAAGAAGAAATTGCTTTTCCTTGCTTTATAAATATGTAGAGGTAGAGCACTCCCACGTATAACACGTTTGGTTCATGTGATAATATTTTTACATGAAAAAACTCTCTTATGTTTATATGAAAAAACTCTCCTATGTGATTAGGTGTGGAAGTTGTTCATACCAACTAGCAGTTAATTGGTGTGAAAAATGCATTGGGATCGATTGGTGTGAACAACTCTCACACCTAATCATATGCAAGAGTTTTTTCATGCAAAAATATTTTCATATGTTTGGGAATCGATTGGTGTGAACAACTCTCACACCTAATCATATGCGAGAGTTTTTTCATGTGAAAATATTTTCATATGAACCGAACATACCCAGGTGATACACATTATAGTTTATAATCTCATGCAATGGGGACTGCATTTCGACATTTGTAATCCCTGATGTATAAAGCATCCATCTTAAAGATGGATACAAATAGGCGGTCCATCTAAAAACAATTGAAACTAATCGTCCAAATATTTCCTTAAGGAAAATTGTTTCATGCGTGTTGGACTACATTTCTATATATGTAGTCCAGAAAGTGAAAAGCATTCATCTTAAAGATGGATGCAAGTTGGTGTTTTATCTAAAAACAATGGAAACTAACGATCTAAATGTTTTCTTACTAGAATTATTATTTTTAGTTTTTAAAATTTATTTATTTATTCATATTCATGATCTCCATATTAGAGATTACAAGTCCTTAAAAATTAAGTCTTAATATCCATCTCAAAAATAGATTTATTAATAGGCCCACATTTCTACATATGCGGGCTTGGCCGCATAGAAACAGGGCCTTTTCGTAATAGAATTATTATTTTTAATTTTTAAAATTTATTTATTTATTCATATTCATGATCTCTATGTTAGAGATTACACGTCCTTAAAAATTAGGTCAAAAAATCCATCTCAAAAATAGATTTTTAGGAGATGACTCATTTCTACATGGACTCATATAAAATGTGTCCTATCCAGCGTTTTAAAAATCGCCGAGTCGAACCGGACTCGCCCGGTTCGACTCAGAATTCACGAAAAAGGTACCGGATAGGTTAAAAAACCGGGAATCGTCCGGTTCTAGAGAGAACCGGACGATTCCGCACAGTGACTCGCCGATTCACTGTGCGGAATCGGCGAGTCCGTGAAGAACACGGGTTGCACAGTGTTCTTCACGGATTTTTTCAAATTTGTCATTTTTTGATCATTTTTTTTGTTTTTTCCGGCATGTGATCTGTTTTGCAGGCTGTAAACAGCTTTATTCAGCTTTTTCAAGGATTAAATGGTGGAAAAATTGGTTGTTTTTGGATCAAGAAAAATTCGAGGTTTAGGGTTTCCGCCATTTCTCAAATTTCATGCCAAATAGGGCATGAATCTTTCAAATTTGTAGGCATATTGATCTTAAAGCTGTGAATCAAAAGCTTTTGTTACTAACTTGTGATAATCGTTGAGAAAAACAGAGTTTTTTGGAGATTGAAGGCTTCGGTTCACAAAAACAGGTAAGAACTTTGGGTTTTTTTTTTTTTCCGCCATTTGATTTATTTCACGGCATATTTTGAACAAAATGAGTTCAATAATTAGGGTTTTTAATCTTTATTGTGTCTAGTATGATTTAAAATTTTCAATTTTACGTAATCTGGTCAATTACAGCAAGAAATTTGATATGAACAGTGAGATGTCTGCGGAACCAAATTCCGCTGTTTTTTTTTTTTTTCCGCCTTTTAATTTTGTTTTCATGATATATTAGAAATAATGTGTTAAAAATTTAGGTTTTTGATTCCTTATAGTGCTGTTTATCAGAAAATATAGTCAATTGGATGTAATTTATTCACTTGGAGGTGAATTTTTTAGTTAAAATCGCTTATGTAAAACGACTCTGTGAAGAACAAATATTTTTTTTTTTTTTTTTATTTTTTTTTTTTTTTTTTGTGTAGCCCATGATAGAATTTTTTGTAATCTATGATCGAATTTTTTGTAATCCATGATCAAAATGTTTGTTTTTTTTTCTTGTAATCCATGATCGAATTTTATTTTTTATTTTTTATTTTTGTAACCCATGATAGAATTTTTTGTAATCCATGATCGAATGTTTTGTAATCCATGATCGAAATGTTTGTTTTTTTTTGTAATCCATGATCGAATTTTTTGTTTTTTGTTTTTTATGTAACCCATGATGGAGTTTTTTGTAATCTATGATTGAATTTTTTGTTATCCATGATGTAATTGTTTTTTTCTTTTTTTGTAATCCACGATCGAATTTTTTGTTTTTTTTTGTTTTTTTTTTTTGTAATGCATGATCGAATTTTATGTAATCCATGAACGAATTTTTTGTAATCCATGATAGAATTTTCTGTAATCCATGATCGACTTTTTTGTAATCCATGATCGAATTTTATGTAATCCATGATCGAATTTTTTGTAATCCATGATAGAATTTTCTGTAATCCATGATCGACTTTTTTGTAATCCATGATCGAAATGTTTGTTTTTTTTACTTGTAATCCATGATCGAATTTTTTGTGTTTTTTTTTTTTTTGTAACCCATGATTGAATTTTTTGTAATCCATGATCGAATTGTTTTTTTCTGTTCTTGTAATCCACGATCGAATTTTTTGTTTTTTTATGTTTTTTTTTTTTTTTGTAATCCATGATCGAATTTTTTGTAATCCATGATCGAATTTTATGTAATCCATGATCGAATTTTTTGTAATCCATGATCGAATTTTTAGAAAATTTATGATTTTTTTTTTTTAATCCATGATCGAACTTTTTGAAAATTTGTTAATTTTTTTTTTTAATCCATGATCGAATTTTTTGAAAATTTGCTGTACTTTTTTTTATTTATTTCTTTTTATCCATGATCGAATTTTTTGAAAAATGATGATTTTTCGAAAAGATGTGAAAATCGTGATAAAGTTTTGATTATCATGATGTATTAAACATTTAAACCCAATTTTTAATTTTTATTGTTTGAGTTTGCTGTAATTTTTTTTTTTTTTTTTTTCAAGATCGAATTTTTTGAAAATTGATGATTTTCCGAAAAGATGTGAAAATCGTGACAAGGTTTTAATTATCATGAGGTATTAAACCATATTTTAAATTTTTATTGTTAAAGTTTTTGTTGAAAAATTGTATGTTGATGGATTATTTATGCAAAAAAATGCATGTTATTATATTTTCAATACAAAACTGTATTTTTTTTATCTGTTGTTCATGGATTTTTTAGTTGGAATGACTGATGTTAGCCGGCTCTTTGAAGAATTGTTTTTATTATTAATTTTTTAATGCAAAAAATGTATGTTCTTGATAATTGAGTTGTAGCCATGTTTGGAGCTTGCATTTTGTATTATTCTAAATGTTTGTAATTGATATGTACGAAAATATTATTGTCAAAAAAGGTATTTTGCAATAACAAATAACAACGAATATGACTACATGAACTACCGCAACATATTATCACTACATATGGTGATTATTTTTCTTTTTGAACTGTCAGGTTAATTTAAACTTTTTACATCTTAAAACAGTTGAATCATGTCAAGATCTACAGAAGACCCTGCATGGCAACATGGGGTCAGACTTGATCTCAACAAAAAAGACAAAATTATTTGTAATTACTGTCAAAGAGTGATAAGTAGTGGGGGTACATAGGTTCAAGCAACACTTGGCAGGGGTTAAGGGAGAAGTTTCTGCATGCACTAGTGTCCCTAGTAATGTAAAAAAACAGATGGTGGCAATTCTTAATGCTAGCAAAGGTAAAAAAATTGCCAAACATAGGATGAATGAGGAGATAGCTAGTTTATATATACCATCAAGCAGGAATGATACAGAAGAGCAATATAATTATGACCTAGAAGAGCAATATAATAATGAGCTGGACATGGCCACAAGATTGAGTTTACATGAACAATATCAGAGGGAATGTGGGTTTAGAATGCCTAGTGGGTCTAGCTCAGACATGCATGGTGGGCCTAGCTCCGATATGCATGGTGGGCCTAGTTCAGATATGCATGGCGGGTCCAGCTCGAGCATGTATGGCGGGCCCAGCTCAAATATGTATGGAGGGGTTGGTGGCAATATGTATCAAGAAGAATCAGTTGTTGAAGAAATTGTTTCTAAGTTACCTAGGAGTGCCAGTATTGCAGGTCATGGTCGTAAAGACCCATTTCTCTCAAAGCCTAAGTCACAACAGATGACCCTAAAAGGCATGGTTAAAGGTACAAGAAACATGTTAGGGAGATATGTTGGTAAATGGTTCTACGATAAAGGGATTCCCTTTGATGCAGCCAATAGCCCATATTTTCCACCTATGGTTAGTGCAATCCAGAGAGCCGGGCCCGGGGTAAAACCTCCGACGGCATATGAGCTCAGTGGGCCAATATTAGACGAAGAGGTAGAGGAAGTTAAAAAGTGGATTGAAGAATATAAATAGAGTTGGCCAAGGACAGGAATTACTCTCATGAGTGATGGTTGGTTGAATAAAGTTAGCAAAAAGGAGTTTTTAAACTTCTTGGCCTATTCCCCAAAAGGTACAGCTTTTTTGTCTAGCAAAGACGTATCAGGGACGAAGAAGGATGCAAACTTCTACGTACAACTATATGATCAGATAGTGGAGGAGGTGGGGGATAAGCATGTAGTCCAGTTTATTACGGACAATGCCCGTGCATGTGTTTCTGTGGGCAGCAAGTTGATGGATAAGAGGAAGCATCTAGTATGGACCCCGTGTGCTGCACACAGCATCGATCTTATGCTAGAGGAAATCGGTGAGATCAAAATTGTGAAGGAGACTCTAGATGAAGCAAGGTTGGTATCGAGATTTATATACAACCACTCGAAAATATTATTTCTGTTTAGAGAACACTCTAAGAAAAAAGAGATAATCAGGCCTGCCATAACCCGCTTTGCGACCGATTACTTAGCTGTGGACTCCATTCGACAATCTGAAGGTGCATTAAAGAGATTGTTTACTTGTGAAGAGTAGTTAAATGACCGCCTCTCGAAGTCCAGTACCGGTATAAAAGTGGACAACATAATCTCAAATAGGCTGTTCTGGTCTCGATGTTCCAGTGTTGTAGAGGCCACTGCCCCTTTGGTCACGGTGTTAAGAATGGTGGATGCTGATAAGAAAGCTACCATGAGTATCCTTTATGAAGGTATTGAGAGGGCGAAATCAGCTATTGGGGAGAAGTGTAATTTTGCTAGCAAAGTGATCGAGATTATAGAAAAGAGGTGGAACACCAAATTCGGACGTCCAATTCATTATGCTGGTAAATATATATTTATATCATTACAATGTTTCAGTTTAAATCATTTTTTTTATGAAATTGTAAATGACATTTTTCTACCTATATATTTTTTAGGTTACTACTTCAACCCAAAATTTTTCTTTTTGACACCTGAACAACCCCACAAGATTATGGAAGGGGTCAGATACATTATTGCAAGGTTGGAGAGAAGCCATCGAAACCAAGTAGCACCAATACAAGAGGTATTATTTAATGTTTGGGTAAGAACTTCATTGAGTTGTTATATTTGTGAGGAATAATGCACTAAAACGTAATATATTTGTTTTAGCTTGCTATGTATAGGGATGCTATAGGATCCTTCGGAACTAGACTTGCCAGAAATTCTCGAACTATGATGGATCCAGGTTATCCCCTTGCTAATATTTTGTTTATTCATATATTTAATCTTATGAATTGTTCTTGCCCTTACAATGCTTTTTACATTTTAATCCAGCTGAATGGTGGAGATATATGGTACTGATGCACCTTACCTAAAGAGGATAGCAATCAAGGTGCTCTCCCAGACATGTTCTGCTACTGGCTGTGAGCGCAACTGGAGTACGTTCCAATGGTTGCACACTACTAGGAGGAATCGACTCGCTTCTGAGAAGCTTCATAAACTAGTCTACGTTCATTATAATTTAAACCTTAGAGAGCGACAAATAAGAAGGAAGCTTGAAGACTATGGGCCGATAGACTTAGACACAATATTTGTCACAGACACAGCAGACCGATGGGTAGTAGAAGAGGAGGAGCCAGTGTTGCACAAGAGAGCGTTCCTTGAAGCTATCGGTGATGAAGATATTGAAGAAAGTGATGAGCGGCATGAAAGAGGAAGCAGCCAGCCAATGTATCCACAATATGTCGGTGATATTGCACCTAATGAGGGAGAGTGGGAAGGGGGTCTAAGAGAAAAATGAGAGAGATGATGATTCTGAGGCCACCCTATCCCAGCCATATTATTCACACATCGAGTCCCAACAGCAACAGTGTAGGGATGAGCACGACAGTGCAGGTGAGCATAAAGGATGGACAAGCTTCGGGGATTTTGGATTGGGAACACAACAAAACACTAACACTCAGGGATTTGAGAATAGTCAGACGCCCGCTAATATTGATGATTCGTTTTTAGATCGAATCAATGAATTGTCAAACGAATTCAATCAATGGCACCAGCGTGACCAAGAAGAACAACAACGTCGTCTATCATTTTATTTTTAGATCGTATGTTACTAATTTTATGCTTTATTGTAGTCCATGTATGTTGATATACTTATTCCATGATAATTCTATGTTTATCCTTTTGTGTGATGTAAATTAAATGTTGAATGGCGGTTCATGCAGGGGAAGAACATATCAATATTCGCATATTCATTCAAAAACATGAAAATTCTTAATGGAGTACCCTCATTTTTTATTGAATTCCTAAAAAAAAATATTTATAATGAATTTTAATAATTTTTTCGGATTTTTTTGAAGCTTTATTCTGACCGATTCACCCGATTTCGATCCGGATCGCCGATTCACCGATGCGGATCGCCGATTCGCCGATCCGGATCTGTTTTTAGAAAGGCCGATCCGGGTCACCGATCCGGTTTTTAAACCATTGGTCCTATCCATGTAACATTATTTATACGGTCATTATAACTCCATGATGGTAAGGTTATCAACTGTCCTAGATAGTGATGGAGGGAGACTACGTATGTGAAATTCAGTTACTTGAGTATATAGTGAAAACTATTTCCTCCCTTATCGTCGAACCCATTGATTGCACTTGATGAACTAAATGATGATGCTTGTAACCATATCCATATGGCTCATATAGCTTTTTCCTAATGTAATCATTATCAAGATTGATTTTGCTAATACTTTTTAGTCATATAATCATATAGTATTAACTAATCTTTGAATCTCTCTTAAGATTTTCATTAATTCATGCTTCCCATAAGCCAATGTTTATGGCCCATATGATCATCATAATACTATGACCAAGGATTTAGCATAAGGTAGAACCAGTGTTCGCAAAATAGAACCGGAACGGTTAACTGGACGTGGGCTCGGAAGCGATTTAACCGGCCTAACCAGTAGACCAGCCATTTTAACCGCTCTAATCAAGCAAGTCCTATACGATAAAAAAAGTGTTAAAAAAATAAAAAAGATACAAAAACAAATTCTATTAAAATATAAAAAGTATATAAAAAATGTGATTAAAACAAAGTACACTCAAATGAAGTTGAAAATTAATAAATAAAAAAATCGATTTTAACAAATCGACTTATGCCAAAGGGAATTTTTAAACTTTTCTGAAAAAGATGGGAAAATATAAAAGTATCATTGACCAAAATTTTTTTTAATCTTTACCATAATGTAAAGGATAATAAAATAGGGCTAAAAAAATCAACTTGACCAAATCTTTTTTTTAAATAAAATGACGAAAAAATTAAGTTATAAATAATATAGGCCATTTTTTTTGTCAATTAAGTAGTAAATGGTGTAATGGTTAGTCGGTCTAATAATAGAGGACTTATTTCACGTTCAATTCGGGTAGGTAATTTTATATAGTTACTCTCTTAAATTTTAAGATGCTTTCTCTCTCTAAAACTTCAAGTTTGAGATAGTTTTCTCTTTAAAATTTTGAAATAGTTTCTCTATTTAAAATTTGATATAGAGTCTCTCTAAATTTTGATATACTTTCTCTCTCTACAATTTAAAATTTGAGATACTTTCTCTCTCTAAAACTTAAATTTTGATATAGTTTCTCTCTCTAAAAATTTCATATGCTTTCGCTATTTAAAATTTGATATAGTTTATCTTGCTAAAATTTCAATATACTTTCTCTCTCTAAAACATAAATTTTGCTATAATTTCTCTCTCCAAAAATTTTGAGATAGTTTCTATCTCTAAAATTTTTTAGGTAGTTTCTCTCTCTAAAATTTGATATAATTTCTATATCTAAAATTTTAATATATTTTTTATTTTTAAAATTCAAAATTCGAGATAGTTTCTCTCTAAAACTCAAAATTGGAGATAGTTTCTCTCTCTAAAAAATGAGATTTTCTCTCTCTAAATATTTTTTGGCCATTTCTTTTTCTAAAATTTATAATAGTTTCTCTCTAAAAGTTTAAGAATGCTTTCTCTCTCTATAATTTTAATAATACTTTCTCTCTCTAAAACTTAAGATTTGATATACTTTCTCTCTCTAAATTTTTTTGAGATTGTTTCTATTTCTAAAACTTTTTAGGTACTCTTTCAAAAGTTTGATATAGTTTCTCTCTCTAAAAATTAAAATATTAGATTGTTTCTCTCTCTAAAATTTTTGAAATAGTTTATCTCTCTAAAAATTGAGATAGTTTATCTCTTTAAAAAGTTACATGTACTTTATCTCTCTAAAATATGATAGTTTCTCTCTAAAACTTAAAATTTAAGATAGTTTATCTTTTTAAAATTTTTAAATAGTTTATCTCTCTAAAGTTTTTGATACTTTCTCTCTCTAAAATTTTAACATACTTTCTCTCTAAAAGTTAAAATTTGAGATAGTTTCTCTCTCAAAAAAAAATTTTATTTTTAAGAATTATACATCAAATTTTTTAAGTAAATTTGAAATATATTTATTTATTTTTTAAGGAAGCTCCTTTTAAATATATCGTAGAAATTTTTAAATAAAATTTACAATGTATTTCTAAATTATGAAAGAGCTTATTTTTAAGAAAAAATTAAAATTTTATTATTTACAAGGAGTTTTTTATTTAATAAATCACATATGTATGTTCCGACGGGAGTAGGAAATCCAAAAAATGGTTATATGAATAGAGCCCCACAGTTATAGATAATATAATATAATATTAACCAATGAATTTCAGATTTTAATTCAGTATATTATATTTTTAATTTTACCTTTTTAATTTTTTTGTTATTTTAATGTATTTTTAGTTTTTTTTCATTTCATTATATTAATATAAGATTATATTATGATTTTTATCCTCTTAAGATAATATATATTATATAATATCTAATATATAGTGTATACTATATATAATATAATATATAATATATAATAAATATAATATAATATATAATATATGAGCCATCTCCTCCATTCACACATGAAAACGTTTGTATGGAGCTAACTAACACGTGGGAGATGAAAGCGGGCCGCTAACCACTTTCTGTCGATGTCTATATGGTTTACTCGTAACTATCAAATGGTACACCTGAGGGACCTTGAAACTATAAAGGAAGGATCGAGAATTATTTGAAGGCCCAGGGACCGTATCAAAAAAGTTCAATTAAAATATTCTGCAGGGGGGGAATTTGGGGGGTTTTCGTACACCCGAAGGATCTTGACAACATAAGGGAGAATGGAGATTTATTTAAGGGAAAATTACAAAAACCTTACAACTTCTCCGGATTAATTTTTGTTTTTTTAGTAATTTTTGTCTCAAATATAAATATAACTTTTCTAACCAATACCCCCAAGTATAAAAAAGTAAAATGAAAACTAAAATAGCCCCTGAAAAGCATGCGGTTCAGTACAAAATAGAGGCGGTTTGGCACTTTGGGCTTCTGAAAAGCATGTGATCTCGCACAAAATAGGGGCGGTCTAGCACTTTGAGCATGCTGTCCGGTACAAAATGGGGGCAGTCCAACACTTTGGCCTTCTGGAAAGCATGCGGTCCGATATAAAATAGGGGCAGTCGAGCACTTTGGACATGCGGTCCGACATAAAATAGGGGCGGTCGAGCACTTTGGACATGTGGTCTGACAAAAAATGGAGGTGGTCCGACATTATGGGCATTTTTGTCAAAAAACTATATGATTTTTTAACTTGGGGGTATTTGCTAAAAAAAGCTCAATTTTGCTAGGGATGGCAATGGACTCGTACCCGACCTAGACCTGTGGTACACTCGACTCAGGTCCGGGTATGGATCCAAGGTTTGGACCTGCGGGTAGGGTCCGGGTCCAATATCTCATAATCACCTCATCCCAGGTCCAGGTACGGGTCCTGCCCTACCCGACCTTTTTTTCTTCTTTCAAAATAGGTGATATAAACGAATTTATGACCATAAAATTATTCTTTCTTTTTTTCCTTCTTCCTTAACCACAGAGATAGTGGATTTGTTTGTGTTTTTTGTTGATTTTTTTCAAAGCTTGATAAATAATTTGATAAACCAATGATTTTTTTCCGGGCTATCTTTCAGGTCTATGATTAAATCCCTTGATAGTAAGGAGTGAAATGCTAGAGAATTCATTTATGATATATGTTGTTATCAAGAGATTCGAACCTATGGGGTACTTGACCCACAGTTTTGATGGGCTGGTCAAGTCTTTTTGGCTTTTATAGGATGTAAAAAGCACACATATTATGCGGTTTCTATACGATTGCAATCTGAAATAATCAAATTTTTCCAGGGAGCACAACCAATGCGCTAACCTCTCTCTACTCAAATTTGTCTCTCTCTCTTTATAATATCAAGACTCCGGTGTCTAGTGTGTGGGTCTCAAGCTGAGGTGCATAGAGCTTAGAAACATCAAAGAGATATCTCTGTTTTCTTGTATTTTGAGGATCAATTGCGCTTTTTATGCACATCAAATACAATATCGAAGGGGGACAAATATCATATCGAGATAGCGCTTCTGTATGCCCGAAAGCAAGAAGGGATCAAAGCTTCAATTTCTGAAATCGTACTACCTTTTACCTCTTTTTTACCTAACAAATTTTCCAACACCTTTATCGTTGAGTCCTTTATATTTACAAATTCATCTTACTTGGTTTCTCGTAAATCACATCTCCTTCCCCTGCAGTTCTGTCACACCCCAAGAATTTTCAATACTGTTATTCCTGAGATGTGACAGACAAAACATATATACATCTATTGATAGGACAAATTTACAGTGGCGGGGTCTTACAAAATAAATAAAAAAAGCTAGCACAACAACAGTATCTTCCAAGGTTGATCTTGACTAGCACTCAAAATGGATCCGTAGTTATCCTGAAAAAATGTTTACCATAGTTTGATGAGTTTGACTACTCAGTAAGTGATCATCATAATCCTAAAAATAATCATGATTGAAAGATATCAATATTTTCCAAAATGAGATCTATTAACAGAAATGCATCAACAGTTTCACTTTCAATAAATGCATAATTAAGTATAATCCGAATAATTGAAATGCATATAACACTTTAACGGTAGTGCATAATTCAAAGGATTTCACAAAATACCCTACTGGCGTCCCAAGTAGGTCACCTATATACACCATCAGCGACATGATGGGTCCACTTAATCCCTATCGGCGTCCCAGATAGGTCCACTTAATCCCTGCAAGTCCACTTATACCTCACCGGCGTACCGGATGAGTCCACTTAATCCCTACTGGCGTCCCAAATAGGTCCACTTATACCTCACCGGCGAACCGGATGAGTCCACTTGCATACTTAAATTATTTCTAAATCTCTTTAAACATTCGAAAGCAGCAATATCATGTACTCAACATATCACTAAAATCATTAATATGAATTTCACTTAAACCATTATTAATAATCACTCTATATAACATTTCAAAAATAACCAATCAAATATTTTGGGCTCAAATTTAGAAAGGTAGCAGTTTGTAAAGGCATTCTAGCATAATTGCCAATTTAATATGTATAGAAAAACTCTTATAAAAATTCAAGAATACGGAATTATCACAATATCAATCCACAAATAAACATTTCACAACAATACTATAATCAATTGCAAAAATGTCAATTTTTTTAAATAATAAGGCAGTCATTTGCACATGAATTTTACAATGTCTAAATATTCAAAACAGTAGAAAGAAATATCACAATTTTACTAAAAGCAGAAATATCACATTTATTTCTAACAATAAACAAGAAAAATAAATAAATTTATTTTTCTAATGTACAGCATTCAAAATTTCTAACATAGATAAAATATCACAATTTTTATCAAAAAGATTATTTTTCAAGATAATGAGGTCACGTGCGCATAAAATTTATCGCGCCTAAAATTCATGATAATAAGCAGAAATAATTATTTCATTTTATTTTTAAAAAGAATGAATTATTTTTCAAAACAATGAGGTCACTTACACATAAAACTGATAAAATAAAGATCCTAGACGAAAATATCACTATTTATTAGAAATAGACTATTTTTCAGGAAGACGATGTCACTTACACACAAAACTTATAAAATAAAGATCCTGGACGGAAATATCACTATTTATTAAAAATAGACTATTTTTCAGAAAGACGATGTCACTTACCCACAAATACTTGAGAAGGAGCTTCCGATAAAAATTCGGCTAGAGAGAGGAGTTCACTGTGTTTCGACCAGAGAGAAAAATCTCATAAGTTTTCTAAGGTAGGAGTCCTCATCTCTCTGAATTTAAATTCTACTAATATATTATTTTATTCTTTTATTACGTTACAGGTGTGAGCGTTAGGTTACGCTTTAAACGACTAAAGCCCACGTCCTTTAGTGGACGTGGCAAGCGCAAAGAAGCAAAGAAGCTTTTAAACGAAAAGCTTTGAAAAGTAGAGATGGTCCCTAAGGACCATCATATTCAAACGAATCATCATGTATTAAAAGTTTATTTTCTTCTTCTTTTTTTTCTTTTTTTTTTTTTTTTCAAAAGTTTAGGATTGTTACAAGTTCCCACATCAGTGCAGATGCAAGGTCATGGATCCAATTGAAACACCCATCAAAATTTAGTTTTACCCACCCCTAAGCTAGAGGTTCTCAATTTGCCAACCTAGGTCCCTATGTTACTTTCAAACTTGCAGCCTCAACAAGGACTAGCAAGGGACCTAGACCCGACCCAGGATCCGATGGCTAGACTTAACCCGGGTCCCAGTATGGGTCCAAAAATTGGACCAGACGGCTCGTGTCTGGGTCCAAATCTTCGACCCTATCACTACTTGGGTATGGGTCCCTGTAATAATCCTTAAAAAAAAAAAAAAAAAAAGGAGAAAAGATGCTTTTAAATAGGTGATGGTCTGTTTGAGTATGATGGTCCTTGGAGACCATCACTATTTTCAAAAACTTTTACTTCGTTTAACTTTTGCTTGCCTGTTTTGCTTGCTTGCCTTTGCCTTTACTTTTCTTTTGCCTGCTTTTGCCTCCTGCTGCTTGCAGCTGGCAACGTCCTTTAACGGACGTGGTTTTCGTACGATAAAAGTAGACTTTTAACGCGACACCTCAGGTATAAGGTAGAGCGTAATAAAACAATATAATAATACGTTATAAGAATTTAAATAGGGGATGTGAGCACTCCCACCCTAAAACAAAATTTTGAGATCTCTCTCTCTCTGGTCGAAACACAGTGAACTTCTCTCTCGAACCGAATTTTTTATTGGAAGCTTCCTCTCAAATAATTGTGGGTAAGTGACATCGTCTTTCTGAAAAATAGTCTATTTTTAATAAATAGTGATATTTCCGTTTAGGATCTTTATTTTATCAGTTTTATGTGTAAGTGACCTCATTGTCTCGAAAAATAATCCATTCTTTTTAAAAATAAAATGAAATAATTATTTCTGCTTATTATCATGAATTTTAGGCGCGATAAATTTTATGCGCACGTGACCTCATTATCTTGAAAATTAATCTTTTTAATAAAAATTGTGATATTTTATCTATGTTAGAAATTTTGAATGCTGTAAATTAGAAAAATAAATTTATTTATTTTTCTTGTCTATTGTTAGAAATAAATGTGACATTTCTGCTTTTAGTAAAATTATGATATTTCTTTCTACTGTTTTGAATATTTAGACATTGTAAAATTCATGTGCAAATGACTGCCTTATTATTTAAAAATTGACATTTTTGCAATTGATTATAGTATTGTTGTGAAATGTTTATTTGTGAATTGATATTCCATAAATTGTGATAATTCCGTATTCTTGAATTTTTATAAGAGTTTTTCTATACATATTAAATTGGCAATTATGCTAGAATGCCTTTACAAACTGCTACCTTTCTAAATTTGAGCCCAAAATATTTGATTGGTTATTTTTGAAATGTTATAGAGAGTGACTGTTATTAATGGTTTAAGTGAAATTCATATTAATGGTTTCAGTGATATGTTGAGTACATGATATTGCTGCTTTCGAATGTTTAAAAAGATTTAGAAATAATTTAAGTATGCAAGTGGACTCATCCGGTTCGCAGGTGAGGTATAAGTAGACCTATCTGGGATGCCGGTAGGGTTTAAGTGGACTCATCCGATACGCCGGTGAGGTATAAGTGGACCTGCAGGGATTAAGTGGACCTATCTGGGAAGCCGATAGGGATTAAGTGGACCCATCAGGACGCTGATGGGGTATATAGGTGACCTACTTGGGATGCCAGTAGGGTATTTTGTGAAATCCTTTGAATTATGTACTGCCGTTAAAAGTGTTATAAGCATTTCAATTACTCGGATTAGACTTAATTATGCATTTATTGAAAGTGAAACTGTTGATGCATTTCTGTTAATAGATCTCATTTTGGAAAATATTGATATCTTTCAATCATGATTATTTTTAGGATTATGATGATCACTTACTGAGTAGCCAAACTCATCAAACTATGGTAAATATTTTTTCAGGATAACTGCGGATTCATTTTGAGTGATAGTCAAGATCAACCTTGGAAGATACTGTTGTTGTACTAGCTTTCTTTATTTACTTTGTAAGACCTGGCCACTGTAAATTTATTCTATCAATAGATGTATATATGTTTTGTCCGTCACATCTCAGGAATAATAGTATTGTAAATTCTTGGGGTGTGACAGTCCCACATTTCAAAATTTATGAAAATACATTAAAATATATTTAAATACTTACATAGTTTAATTTTTGGGTTGGGTTCGGTTGGATTCGGGTTTGGCCAGCCCCAAACTCAACCCCACCCGTTGCCACCCCCACCTCAGCTAAGTACCTAAGTTTTAGGTGAAATTCATTTCTTTGAACTCCCCATAACACCTCCTCTTTGTAACCCAGTCAGCTACCATTGATCAATGTTCTCCCTTTCATTACCTTCTTCAGTATAACAGGCATCATGACAACATTTCCTTCCTTTCGATTCAATGGGTTTCCCTTCTCCTTTAATGACACCTCTGTTTCAATTCAACATTCAACGCAGAGAGAGGGGGTAAGTTAAAGAAGAGAGAGAGAGGGTAAGTTAAAGAAGAGAGAGAGGGTACGTAAGAGGGAGAAATCAAGTGGGTGCAGAGGGTTAAGAATGTTCGGTGCATGGGTTGAACTTGAACTAGTGTAGAAATACTAAGAACGGAAAATAGAGAAAAATGCGAAAAATTGCATGTCGTTGTTCAATTGGTTAGCACATCACAGTGAAGGTCTTTTTATTGATTTCACGTTATTTGTTTTTTTTTTTTTTTTGGTGAGCCAGTGGGGGAGAGGGACCTACCCTTAGTAGGAATTGAGCCTAGAACTGAGCCTAGAACGGTGCAGTAAATCATCAAGTGCTAATCATATAAGCTCGAGCTCTTTTCCTACGGTATTTGTTCTTAGATGGTGCAACTTTTGGAGTGTAAGATCTAGGGTTTGAATAACTCTAAATATTGCTTTTTATGCTTGTTAAAAACTATTATATAGTTAAGTAGATCCCAAATACATTAAAAAAAAAAAAAATCAATAAATGGGCCACAAGCATTTCTTGGTTATTCATGTGTTGTTGGTTTGATTTCATTTTGTTTTTTGGGTAGATCAGTGGGGAATACAATCCCCTATCCGTTTTTAGAAATAATTAGTGATGGAATGGAAACTCAGACCGGAAGCTAAAGCTGAAGTTGTGTTTACCACCACGACCTTAACCCCATTCCGTTGATATGATTTAATTGATCCCATCAAAATGCACATGACCAGTTTTAATAGTTGAAAATGGTTATATATTAAATAATCATAAGTTAAGTGTATTTTGAAAATTTTCCTGAAATTAACGTATTA
Source organism: Amborella trichopoda (assembly GCF_054954075.1). NCBI lineage: Eukaryota > Viridiplantae > Streptophyta > Magnoliopsida > Amborellales > Amborellaceae > Amborella > Amborella trichopoda. The sequence continues at coordinate 17,052,183 of NC_142342.1, read as the reverse complement.
TTTTAGAGACTACATTTCAATAAGGACTAGAGTAAAGAAATATAAGGGTTTTGATAATAGGAACGCATTCCGTAAAGACCATTTATCTCAATGAACCGCAGCCTTCAGGTATGAAATTTATTTGACTGAACCTTAGCCTTGAGGTTACTAGGGTGTAGCCATTATTTTGTAATAGAGTGTGGGACCATGCTTTTTGAAATTTAAGCACAGGTATTAACACATCGTTTCACATCTTACAGTTAAAAGTGATTGTACATTTTTGCTCTCAAAGTCCTAATGTTATGTTTTTTCATGCCATATATTAGAGCCATCATAAACTTCAAGATATTCATATTGGTCGGGGCAAAGCCTGCGTGTCAGTTGATAAAACCGAAACAATATTCCAAAACAAAACAAAAAACCGACTTTGATTAATCCAAATAATTACATTGTACGTAGTCTTTGTTTATTATTATATATGCTCGAATAAACAGTGTTGACTGCTACTAGCAATCCTCTTTCTGGGCTAGGGCATCTTAGGGCAGCACGTATCCTGCACAATATAAAGAAAAATATAGAATTAAGACCCTTGTAAATGTTAAAATCACACACAAGCATGTATGGTGGATATATATATATATATATATATATATATATATATATATATATATATATATATAAAGAGTGCAGTTGACATACGAATGCATATGTAGGTATAGAGGTAAAGTACATCTTCAAAATTTATCATGATATATAATTTTGATGTAAAATGTTGTTAGGATATCTCAAAATCTATTTTTATGTCTAATTATAAAATTTTAAATTTCAAAAACGGTTAAAATCAAGTAGATCTATAAACATATGAAAATCTTGAAAACGGAAGGTGTAGATAATATGTTGTAAAATGCATTATTTCTGGGACTTAAAATCTTTTTATTTTTCATGGTCATACATCTGGATGTCAAGATGATCAATCAAATGATTTTTCAAATTTAAAATTACATTTTCCGATGGATTTTTGAAGTACATCCGTAGTTCTACATTATAAGGTTGCATCCTTATATAAACTTTTTCCTATATATAATTATTGAAATTAGCTTGTATAAGAGGAAAAGAGAGGTGGAAAAAAAATAAAGAAAAAAAGAAAAGTATCATAGAGTGGTGTTCTTACGTCAGCATCTGTATCCGACCGGTTGGTTCTTGAGGCCGCAACGCTTAAGGATGGTTATGGCTACAGCCGGTTTTATCCCGACTTGCCTGGCATGGGGTGAAAAGAAAACAGAACAAATACAACCAGCAGAGGTCTTAGAAAAAATGTCCGCAGTTTTGGCACAACAGGACCGCGGCGGCTTAACCGATGGGTTCTTTGCCGCATCCACGCATGACGTCAAGCCCCAGGCAACGCTGAATATGGATGTGTTGCCACATGCTCCATCACCACTAACACCAAGTAATATAGCATTTGAAAAGAGCAGATAGGAAATGGCAATGAACAGAGTCTTCATATTTGATGTCATTCTAATGAGCAACTAGGGTTGTCTAAAAGGCCACACAGTTTGTTTGATTTTATGCTTGTTGTGTTAAGGGGGGATTATGCATGTGCTTTTATATGGGAAATTGGGGTATTAATGGGTGGTGAAGTGGTTAAGATGGGTGTGGTTCATTATTTCCACAACATCTTTTGATTATCTCCATAACACGCATTGCGGTTTTTCTTTTCTAAAAAAGGCAAGGTTTTTTCATAAACCAGCGGAGGGGTTGATCAAAAATAGTTCTTCAGTTATTTTTCCTGGGAAACCTTTCTGGGCCACCTTCCTCACAAGTAAATTATATATCACTTCACTTCTCAGTTGTTCGATCTTAATGGATGGTTAGGATTGCTCGTCATAATGTCACGCCAAATAATGTTTGATTTTTAATTTTTTTTCTAACAAAGCTTTTTTAAGTGAAATTTGGGGTGTCCTATCTTCTTATTGCGGCACACCTAGCAAAATTTTAAAAGAGAGTGATTAACATATGGACCCTAACATTTTAGGAAAAATGCGCAAATGCTCCGTTTATATACGGAAATTACAAAGAAAGTCAGTTAACCCACTTTTGTTTTTCCCAAAACTGCTCCTCCATTAAATCGAATTTTGATTTTTTTAGTTTTTTTTTTGTTAGCAGGGCAGTGCCTTAAGCTTGGGGTACTGCTCTACTAACGAAAAAGAAAAAAAAATCAAATTTTGGGTTAACCATGGGGCAATTTTGGAAAAATTAAAAGGTGCGTTGATCTACCTCCTTTGTAATTTTCGCATCTAAGTGGTGTCTTTTACCTAAAATTTTAGGGTCTGTAAGTAAATTACTCTTAAAAAACTCATTTCTCTTAAAAATAAATGACCAAAATACCCTTAAAACTTTCATGGATATTCTAGTAATTTTTTTGCCAAAGGAAATATTTTATTATTTTTATTTTTATCATGTGTGCCCCTATCATTTTTGTGCTTACCCCAAATTTCGATGCCGACTGATTTATAGAACAAAAAATTGAAAAATAAAATACTTTGAGCCATCATATTAAGATTTGACGCTCAAGATCCAAATTATGTCATTGTGGCAAGTCATCCCAACCATCTCCACAAATTTGACAACCGAGAGGAAGGGTCACATATGCTCTACATATGCTAAGCTTTCTCATTTTTTCTAAGGGAACTATATGATAGGACCACTTTCCCTGTGTTCACAAGTTATCTATAAGGTGTCAGCAGGTTGGATCGACTCATACTCAACCATGTTTATGATGAAAATTTGAAAGATCTTCCAACGAAAATCTCTCGGATCTTGACACCTTAAACTGATGAAAATAGAATGGTAGAGAAAGTTGGACAAATCGAATTCAGGTCTTAGGCCAGATCTGTCCGGAAACGAGCAGATCTGCTCTCAGATCTATGGCAGAGCCAGCATGATTCATGACACAAAAATAAACTTTTAAAGGAAACTAAAATAAGATTAAAAAAAATGAAAACAGTAAAATCAACAGAAATAAAATGGAAGGAAACAATATCGAACCAGGCCGGATGGCCAGGGACTCTCGAGCTTTCGAGGGCTCACCCGTATCAACACCAGCATCCTCTTTGCCTCTCTGATTCAAATGTCAACCAGAAAATCTCTGGTGTAGAAGGGTGGTTGTGTCCTAAAGATAGGTTAGATCTAGGGTTATTGTGCCTTAGATCTAGGTTTTTCAGGCTTAAGATTAGGTTTAGGGTTTTCTCAGTTAGAAGTCCATTTTAGGGTTTCAATCCTCTTCTCTAGGGTTTCTCTTTTTTTCTGAAGTCGTGCCTCAAATGGCCACGAAAAGACATCTTATAGGGATCAAGGATCAAGGATCTATTGGAAAGGATAACTTTCCATAACCAACAGATCTCTATCCAAAAATTTCATTTTTTGGGGTACAGATATGGGCTACCCCAATGGTGTTGCCCAGGCGACACGCCTAGTGTCGCCCAAATAAAATGGAAAAAAATGCACAAAAGGTCAAGAAATCAAAACCCTAGGAAAAATTTAAAGTTTGGGCCAAAAGGGTCTGGGCAACACCAGTGGTGTCACCCGGGCGACACTGGCAGTGTCGCCCAAGTCTGGGCTGGGAGAGCTGCTAGTGTCTAAACCAAAAAAGTCCAAATTGAAAGTTTTTACTTTGGGTGTGTTCCTCAGCCTCTTGTGAAGCTCTCAGAGAAAATTTTGGTCAAAAATGATTTTTTTACTATTTTTAATGATTGTTTTGGTAAAATAGGGCGTTTACAGAATTCTGGGTCAAAACAGGGTTTCTACAAGGTTTCGGGTAGACAGATTGGTTCTGGGTCACAGGGTAGGCTGTGTGAACTATCGATTTGGGTTTACTAAGATAATGTGGTCTTAAAGACCTGAAAAAACCACAGAAGTTGTCAAATTTAAAATGGGGTGTCTACGGTTGCCCCTCTTTGACACTTCTTGTCCTTCAACGGACAGGTGAGTAGCAAAGAAGTAGACACTTTGGCATTCCATGTCTTTCGAGGGGCAGGTGAACATCAAAGATAATGTATATATTTTAAATTTATTCTTAACGTCACGTGGTCAGAGGGAGCACCAACTAATCCATCCAAGTCATTGCGTTCACCGAGCTCACCCACCTAGGGTATTTTTCTTCTTAGCGTTTTCAGCCTGAGATGTCGGTGAGTTACACAAGCTTGAAACTCGAGTTGGATTTTCTAGCCATGCCACTTAACTTCAGGAGTTTCATAGTTTGAAAATTTTAACCCTAGGATCTTCTTTGATTTCCTTAGGGTTTCCTAAGGCTTTCTATAGGAAAAGGCTTTCTATAGGAAGAGACTTGTCTAGCCGATTACAAAAAGAGAGACGAGACAACAATGCGGCAATCGCGGCAACGGGGTAATCATCATATACGGGTGTCCAAGCTCCCTTGTTTTAAAAGACGTTTTAAAACTTTTGAAAGTAGGGGGAGGTTTGAAATAGAACCCAGACCAAGGACATGTTACGATTTTAACAAAGAAATTAAATTTTTTGAAAACACAAGACACGTAGTGAAAATTTTGAAAAGAGAAAGGTATTTCGAAAAACAAGGTTGGTTAGAAATTTTAACTCCTGCAACTATAAAACCCTTTAAATAGTTTAGTGTCATGCAGCAATGGACCTTACACCCGACCCTTTTACATCATACATGGATAGACATAATACACCCGACTCTTTTACGTCATACAGGGATAGACGGAATACACCTGACCAATTTGTCATATGGGGATAGACAGAATACACCCGACCTTTCATGTCATACGGGCTAGACGAAATACACCCGAATTTTCACGTCATACGAGGCTAGACGTTACCTTCCTCATCTCTTTTATGTCGCACGAGTTTGATGTTGAACTAGATACACCCAACCTTTCACGTCATATGGGGCTGGACGGTACCTGTCTCGGCTCTTTTATGTCGCATGAGTTTGACGTTGAACCTGGATACACCCGACCTTTCACATCATACGGGGCTAGATGGTTACCTATCTCTGCTCTTTTACGTCACACGAGTTTGACGTTTTTTCCTGTCTCGGCTCTTTTACGTCGCATGAGTTTGACATTTTGTCCTATCTCGGGTCTTTTAATTCGTACAAGTTTGACGTTTTCTGAATTGGACTTTAGTTGGCAGTTTAGGCTCCTGCCGCCTAGGAGCATTTTCTTTTTTCCTTTTTATTTTTTATTTTTTATTTTTGAAATTGGTCGACAGTTTAAGCTCATGCCACCAAGGAGTATGTTCTTTTTTGAATTTTTGCATGTTCTGTTCTGAATTTCTTTTTTTGAAATTCTTATTTTTGGAAAATTGGTTAGCAGTTTAGGCTCGTGCCACCGAGGAGCGATTGAAATTTTTGAAAATTAATTAAAATTAATTAATATGTTTGCAACCACTAGTAAAAACACATGGCAAAACCAAATTTGATTAAGTGGGGGCATTTTTGACAAAAACCTTTTGGGTGACACTAGTGGCGTCACCCGGGCAGGCACTGGTGGTGTCGCTCATGTTTGGGCAACACGGTTGCTGTCGTGCATATAAAAAAAAATTTCCTTTTTTTTTTATTGTGTGTAGCTGGAAAATTGAAAAGGGGTATGAAAGATTTGGGTGACACCAGTGGTGTCGCTCGGGCGACACGAGTAGTGTCGCCCACATAGGCTGGCCGACACTAGGCGTGTCACCCATTTCAATTTTATTTATTTTCATGTGAAAAATGGGAAATTGAAAAAGAAGTTGTGTTTGCCAAAATATTTGGGCAAAACCCAACGACACGTGTAGTGTCGCCCTCACAGGCTAGGCGACACTAAGCATGTCGCCCATACAAATCTTTTTTTTTTTTTTTTTTTTGGAAAATGGGATTAAAAAGGGTCTCTTTTTTTAAATTTTTGTGGGCAACACTGGTGGTGTCGCCCAACTTGGGTACAGAATTGGGCAACACCAGGCATGTTGCCTAGACCACCGACCACCAAAATCGGCATTTATCATTTGGAAGGTTTTAGAGTTATTTAAACCTTCCATTGGCTGAGTGGATAGCTATAGGATGAGTTTTGGGTCAGATTTCTTGTTTTCTATAAAAATCATCTTCTTCCCATTCTTCTTCCATCCTTTAATCGCTTATTTCTTATCTCCCATCTTCATCTTCTTCCTTCTTCATCATCTCCCCTCTGATCTTACTGGTTTTTCTTGTTCTCACCCTCAGGCATTCATGGCTCCTAGAAGGGACAATGCTATTTTCAAGGGCAAAGGAAAGGTTACTCAGCACGGGCTGACAACAGAAGAGAGGAGGAGGCTTCCCCGCTTTTTCTTAAGGTTAGGCACTACCCTGAAGGCTTGTCCTCCCATATCTTGCAGGGCCTTCCATCGGGTGAAGTTCCTCGAAGTGTCAACGACTTTCCTGTCATCGGACCCTGGTTCAGGGATTGGTTTCTTTCCGCTCGGCAATGGCCCAAGCTCATGGACTTTTTGGCTTCAGTTTTGATGAGAGACATCTTGAACATGGCCTCTTGCCATGTGAACTTTACGCTTCTCAAGGCTCTTGTGGAGAGGTTCAACTATCAAACGAACACCTTCTTCCTTCCTACGAGTGAGACAATGCCAACTTTGGAGGAAATTGCCAGAATTTCTGGCTTGAGCTTGGCCGGGATTGTGTATCAATGTTCTACTACAACGGATGATCATTCCATCATGGGTGCACGACTGTTGGGGGCTGCTTACTCTTCACATGGTCATTGGGTTGATATGGAGTTGCTGGTCCATAATCGAGAGCAGTCTCGGGCTACCGAACAGATCCGTATTTTTTTTTTTGTGCTGTTGGGCTCCTTTCTTTTTCCAAGCGGTCGTGAGATGGTTCGAAGTTCCCTTATCCCTTTAGCCCATGCCTTCTGGGAGCGAGCAAGTTACACCATTGTTCCGGTCGTGTTGGCGGGCATTTATCGAGGTCTTCACCCTCGGGTCACCCCGGGGCATTTACCGAGGTCTTCACGAAGCGACCGATTCATTGAGGGCAGTATCCTGATTTTGCAGGTATATTTTCAAACTCAATTTTATTTTATTTTGCCCTTGCAACTTAGTTTTCTTCTAGTTTTGGCCCCTGGATCGCATATCTTTGCAACAAAAATTTTCTGGAAAAAGCTCGGGCGACACTACTTGTGTCGCCCACACAGGCTGGGTGACACCACTAGTGTCGTCCTGGTCAATTTGCCCCGGATGGTTTTGAGGTTCTGGATTCTTGTCCTGTGACTTTGGGATGATTTTGGGTTCTGTTTTCTGCAGATTTTGGCTTATGAACACATCGCCATTGTCTGTCCTCTTCGATCAACGACGGCTGTATCTGCTGCTCTGGGACTGGCATATGTCATTGACTCCACTCAACCTCAAGATGTCAATTATTACCGATGGGTTTTGGACGAGTTGTCGTCCTTTGATTGGGTAATCAGGGGTCTTGAGAATGTGCCCATGTTTCTACCTGCTATAGGGTATTTATATCTTATTCTGGTGGGGCAATACTTCACAGAGAGGTATTTCCCTCAAAGGGTGCTTCGCCAGTTTCGCCATACTCAGCATTACACTTCTCCTTGAGAGGCGATTGATCGCCGCCCTATTTTTCCTCTTCGACGGCACTCTTCCACCCTTCTGGTCAAGGCTGGTTGTCATGGAAGGGTAAGAAGTCTTCTTTTAGTGAGGGGATGATCAAGCAAGACAAGCCCATGACTACCTCCAATGACAATTCTTGGTGGGGACGTGCCTGCCCTCTTTCACTATGTCCCAAGGTTCCGAGACTTCGTGATGAATCTTCTGCCCATGCTCGGGATCTCGTGTCTTCTCGAGAAGACGATGCCTCTTCTTGAAACAAGTAGGTTAAATCGAATGTGGATGTTTCTGGCATCAGTTTGGAAGATGTTGAAGATGAATTGACTAGATGGGCGACCTTCATGGTAGAACTCAAGGAGAAGGACGTTGATCCTAAGCCGAATACTGAATAGCTAAAGTGTTTTTCTTATTTTCTTTATTTTTTTCTTGACATGAATAAGTTGATCTTGTGATCATTCTCATTTTTCGGTATTTTTGTTTTTTTATTGAATTCTTTTAGGATAGTAGAAATTTTGGTCATAAGACCAAGTTTGATGGCGTGAACGCCTGTAATAAACCCATTTCAATGGATGAATAAAATCAGAATTTTGACATACCCAAAATTTTATTTCCCATTTTGATTGATCTTATGGGATTGTGAAATCCACTCTTTTTTTTTTATTGCCCTTGTTCATTCAACTTGCCCTTGTTAGGGGGTTCTTGTTCATCAGTAAGTGTGAGATTTTATCTACCGAAGCATAGTGAAATACTCTCTTTGCACACAGTTTTCAATCTGAATTCCTATACATTCAGCCCCCTAGTTGTAAGGTTTTTGTCTCGAATTCCCAACTATTGGGTCATCGTAAGCACACACGGAGATGAGCTTGCCTCATTTTGCCTCAGGGGATCCAGTCGCGAGAAAAACGCTCCTAGAATAGCCAATAGCGTCATTAGCAAGGTTCACCCATCTCTGATATGTGGTAGTTGGTAGTTATACTCATAAAACCATGGAGTACCTGGCTAGTTTCAAGCCTTCATTATTGGCATAGGAAGTTGGCTTAGAGGACAAGGCCAGGTTGACTAACATTTTAATCTCTTGTAGTGATGGAGGAAGTCATTTCTAAAAGAGTTTTGGAAATGGACGGTTTTAACAATTAAATTGAAAAAGCATTTTCAAAAGGGATGGGCCTTACAATTTTACCACCTGTGGCCCCTTCGATGGTCATTTTCTTTATTATGTTTTACCCAAAGATGATGAAAGGATTTCCTTGTGGGATCGTGAAAACTCAAAAGTCTCAAAGTTGTTCTCTGGATTCTTATCGGGTTTCCATCTTGGAGAAGTCTCGATGTTCTTTCAGGGTTCGTCGAAGTCACTTCAGTTTTCCATTCATGTCAACCTCCTAAATCTTTTTGAGTTGGTTCTGTTGAGAACCTGTAGGGTTTAGGAGGAGTCTTCGTCCTCAGGGTCTGCATCCTCAGGGTCTGCTTGTATAGTATTGTTGGAACTTGCAAGTACTTGAGGTTTTGAATCGGAAGCTCCTTCTTGGAGATTTTCTATTCTCCCTTTTTTTTTTTTTAACCCATGATGCCTTTTCACCACCCGTTTGAGCCCATTACGAATAGTATTTTTTGAGACACATCGCATTAATGGAGCCTTTGAGCTCGTACCCCTCCTATTTTTTTATCTTAAAAGAATTGCCTGCTTGCACTCAGGTAACCGCGAATGGCCCCTCCCAATTAGGATTGAACTTGCCTAAAGGGTGTGGATTTCCAGGAGTGTGGAAGATTTTCTTGAGTACCATGTCTCCTTCTCTGAATTGTCGAGGAACAACTTTTCTTTGGTATGCCCTCTCGACTCTACATTGGTAAGCAACTATATTTTGTATTGCTCGTAGTCATCTTTCATCCAAAGTAACGAGGGCAGCGATTCGTGCTTCAATCTTTTGTTCCCCATGTGAATTTTTATGAATGAGCACTTGGAGAGATGGCATCTCAACTTCAATGGGTAGCACTGCTTCCATACCATACACCAATGAGTATGGGGTCATGCCAGTAGGAGTCTTCTCACTTGTCTGGTAGGCCCATAGTGCATTATTTAGCTTTTCGTGCCAATCTTTGCCACTTGCTATTATTCTATCTATAATTGTGAGAAGTCCTTTGTTTGTGGCCTCTGTTTGTCCATTTCCTTGAGGGTAGTAAGGTGTGGAGAATTTTTGTGTTATCCTGAACATTTTGCATACCTTAGCGACCCTTTCATTCTTGAAGTTAGATCCATTGTCAGTAATGATTGACTCAGGAACACTAAATCTAAATACAATGTTGCTCTTTATGAATGGGCAACATGTTGTCCCTCAATTTTGACAAATGATGCGGCCCCTACCCACTTGGTGAAGTAGTCATTAATATAAAACTGTGGATGTTTGAGGCTTTCAGTGAGATCATTCCGATGATATCAAGACCCCACATGGCAAAGGGCCATACGGGTGGTGTTGAGTTGAGTGGTACGGATAGTGCATGGCTAAGATCTCCATAAAGTTGACATTTTGGACACCTCTTAACAAACTTCCAGCAATCTTCGGCCATGGTGGTCCAATAATAGCCTTGGCGCTTGATTTTCTAAGCTAAGGCGGTTGCCCTAGAGTGACCTCCTTCATTGTGTAATTATGTCAGTACTTGGTCGTTTTTTGGCTGATCGAGACACCGTAGAATGATGTCATCAAAGGATTTCTTGAACACGAGATCACCTCTTACTAAGAATCCCATAAAAAACCTTTGAAGGGCTTTTTTATCCTTTTTGGTGGCTCCTTCGGGGTATAAACCATCTTTCAGCAGGGACAGTAACATCATGGAACCATGGTTTTTCCTTAACTAGCGCATCTGAAGCTACAAGAGACACTTCCCCATCGTTCTTATTTTCTTGCTCTATTTCTTCTTCGATTCTTGGTGGGGAAGGGTCATGTTTTTTCCTAATGTAGAATGGCAGAATGGTGATTTCTGAAGGAATATCAACCATTGAAGCAAGGGTCATAAGGGTGTCGACGAACCGATTATTTTCCCTAGTTATATGCTGAAAGAGAATATTCTTAAAATATGAGATCATCTTTTCCATCTTTTCTTGATAGGGTTGGATCTTTTCTTCTTTTACCTTCCAAATCCCTTGAACTTGGTTTATGACGAGTAAGGAGTCACCAATCACTCGTATTTGTTGGATTTTCATTCCCATGTCGTTCTTGAGCCAGGTTATCAAGGCTTCATATTCAGCAATATTATTGGTACATGGAAAATTCAATCTGATGGCGGTTGGCATTAAAATCTTCTCGGGTGAGCATAGTATGATTCCTATACCTGACCCGTATTCATTCCTTGCACTGTCGAAGTATAGCTCTCAAATTGAGTCCTCAATTGTGAAGAGGTTTTCATTGGAGAGATCCGTGTTGACAGGATCGTTATCTGACAGTGTGTGTTCAGCTAAGTGGTCAGCAATGGCTTGTCCTTTGACCGATTTTTGAATGACATATTCGATCTCAGACTCGTTCAATAGCATTCTCCACTTCGCTAAAAGTCCGTTAAGGATTGGTCTTTCCAATAGGTACTTGAGTGGGTCTATTTTTTAGATGAGCTTGACTGTATGAGATAAGACATAGTATCTTAATTTCTGCATAGACCACACAAGTGTTGCGCAATGCTTCTCCACGTCAGTGTATCTTGTCTCGTAGTCCACCATAGTTTTGTTGATATAGTATATCGTTTTTTCTTTTACATGGTCATCGTATTCTCCTAACATTGCCCCTATGGTCTTGTCTTTCACAGATATGTATAGGAACAGGGGTTTATCTGAATTTGGAGAACTAAGGATGGGAGGTTTTGTGAGGTGCTCCTTAATTTGATCAAACACTTCATAGCATTCATTGTCCCATACGAATGGGGTATCTTTCTTAAAGAGTCTATTGAATGGTGTGCAGTTGTCTGCCAGTTGTGAAATAAAACGCCTTATGACTTGTATGCGACCTTGAAGCCCACATATTTCTCTGATATTCTGGGGGGGGGGGGGGGGGGGGGGGGCATTTTAGTGATGGCTCGTATTTTGGACGGTTCTACCTCAATGCCCCTTTGGCTTACTATAAAGCCTAGTAATTTTCCAGATTCAACTCCAACGGCACATTTTTATGGATTGCCTTTGAGTTGATATTTTCGGAGTCTTTCGAAAATGGCTTTCAGATTGGTGAGATGATCAGACGTGGTCTTCAACTTGGCCAGAATGTCGTCGACATAGTCTTCTATGATAATATGCATTAGGTAGTGGAAGATGCTGGTCCTTGCTCATTGATAAGTTGGCCCTGTATTTTTTAGGCCAAAGGGCATGACACATTAGTAGTAGGTTCCCCATTGAATGAAGTCTTGGTCTGGTCTTCTTCTGCCATGAGAATTGGTTGTAACCTGAGAAGTTGTTCATGAATGACAACATCACGCCCGCAATGTTGTTGACTAAGGCATCTGTGTTTGGTAATGGAAAATTGTCCTTTGGACATGCCTTGTTGAGGTATCTATAGTCGACACATACTTGGATACTCTCGTCTTTCTTGGGTATGACCACTATGTTAGCCAACCATTTTGAGTAATCGATGGGGGTAATGAACTTCGCCTTGAGCAGTTTGTCGATTTCTTCCTTAATTTTGAGCTCAATGTGGGTCTTTTGATGTCAGAGTTTCTGCCTTACGGGCTTCGCTCCTTCGTTGAATATTAATGTGGGATATAACCCTGGCATATCATCGTATGACCAGGCGAAGACATCGCGGTATTCCTTGAGAAAGAAAATCATATTTTCCTACTCCTCACGAGATAGAGAGGTTTTAATCTTGGTTAACCTTGGGTCCTTCTCAGTTCATAAGTTTACGTCGATCATCTCTTCGATGACAGCCGTTGGGTCACCATCGAACCTCTTCTTGAATTGCTCAACATGGAAAGTAAGTTCCTCAGGTTGAGAGATTTCTTCAGACTCTTGGCTCTCTTGATCTTCGTCTTGGTCGTCTAATTCGTTGTCTTGGGTATTGTGCATCGTTATTGGGCTATCTTGAATGTTCGCCGTTTTTTAAAATTCTTTTTCATTATCAGTCTTAACATGTTTTGAATTGTCAATGAATTTTGAAATAACATAAGAGGTGTCCCTTATGGGACTCGCAAGAGAAATGTTGGGGACTAGGTTAGATTGCCAACTTAGGCCTATCCGTTTTTTGGCATCAGGAATTAAAGTTGCCCCTGGTATGCTTCCAACGATTCTCGAGATAGGGGAGTGATTGACTAGTTCTATTCCTGGGTTTGTATCGATGGATGAGCATGCTTGGCTGCGTTAGAGCCAATTGTGCATACCTTTAAATCCAGGATAATAAAAAGGTCTTCAATTCTCAGTACTTGTGTGTGCTGAGATGTGGAAGAAGAATTATTTCCTGTTGGGGATTCAAGGATCACCTTCAGTCGTTTTGAATGATGGGCATCGAGAGGATCGAGGCTTTGAATGCCTCCATATACTAAGCTTGGATAGCTTGAAGACTTTATCCGGCTTTGAAATAAGGTGAGAGAACACCCGAGACCTCTTCGATCCCTGTTTTCAGTTTTGGCTTGGAGTGATTCAAAATCGGCCTCCGTTACGCCTTGCACTTGACTCTCCAAGCCTTGGCTTGGTTGGAAGCCCAGGAAGAAGAGCATGTACCAAGCTTTGAAGGACCCGAAACCATATCGATGTTGACATTGAATGATGTCCTTCATCGATGCGGAAGTTTGCAAAATTTGAGGAACAGGGTCGCTGGCCTCTAGGCATAGGGTGGCACAATCGGCTTTCTTGAAGGAAGCAAGTGGGATTTCTCTAAGCTCGACCCCTACGACTAGCTTCCCGTTATATATATTAGGATTGAGAAAATCAGGGGGTTTGATATATTTGTGCTTGAGGAGCGTACTGACCCATAGGTGTGGCCACCGGTTGCAAAAATTACACGGTTTGTTGAATTGGATGAACTAGGGGAACCGATTGAAGAATCGGCTGACTCGGTTGTGCTAAGGGTTGACCTATGCCACTGACTTGGTTTGGGATCGACCTGTAAGCTGAGGCATGAATGGTTTAACCTAAGTCAACTAGACTTTTAAGAGCAGCTTGGACGCCTATCTCGCCTAAGGGTCATTCTAGATTGACAGCTTTGCTTCGTACAATGTTCAGGACATCATGAACTACACTATGGTGGGTCGAGGTTGGATTAGATTTCCTAGACCTAGGTGGGTCTTGGTTTTGAGATTGTTGTGCTTGGGGTTATCTTGATTCGAGTTACGAGAATTAGCGTTTGATATTGCATGAACATTTTCCCTCACTCGACTCCTACTTTGGTTGCCTAAAAGCCCCTGTAGGATGACGCCCGGTTGATCCCCTTGATTATTCAAAGTCTTTCAGGCTGACCTAGCTTTTCGGACCACACAGATCTCAGGATTAGGAGTGGACACTTGGGATTCTGCCTATAATTAAAGACCTAGGCATTGAATAATGGATTGATCTGAGTTCTGTCGATAATCCCAAGGGATCACGGCATACTAGTCCTTAGGTTTGGGCAGGTTAGGCTTAGAGTTGGCCGTGGAGCAATCATCATTGTCTCCTTGAGGGACTAAAATGGTGATTGCTTTTGAAGGGGTTCTAGAATCTAGACTTAGGTAAGATCTAAACTTGACGACTAAGGGCAAACCTAGTTTGACTCTAGGGGTATAACCTTAACTAAGACTTAGGCTAAGACTAGACTGGAACTTAGACTTGCTAGACTCAATGGGTTTTGGTTCAGACCCTGAACTAAGGTAAGCCTAGTCTAGTTCTAGAGGCAACTCTAAACTTAAACCTGTGCTAGAACCTAGACTAAGATTTAGACTAGATGGGTATGAGGTTCGGCTTGGACCAAAAGTGCGTTTAGGTTCGGACCTGGGTGTGAGCCTGCTTCGGACCTGGACTAAGCTGGGTGCAAGCTTAAGCTTAGACTAAGAGGGTTGTGATAATCAGACCGAGTATGGACCCAGACTGGATCAAAGTTGAGCTAAGCACGAGCGCTTGGCTCAGACCAAGAAGGCAGCCTAAGTTCGAACCAAGGCGCTAAGATGGGTATAAGCCTAAACTTGGACCCAGAGAATTTTTATGATCAGACCAGGTATGGACCCAAACTAGATCAATGATGACCTAGGAACGAGCCTTCGGCTCAGATAAAGAGGGGACCTAAGTTTGGACCAAGGCGAAACCTGGTTCGGACCTGAGTTAACTTGAGTACAAGCCTGGACTTGGACCCAGAGGGTTCAGCTTGGACCAAACGCCAGGTCCGGACTGAGATCTAAGATTGACCAATCGAAATCAGCAAGCACAGCACACGAAAACTTTTGACATAGACTATGGGTAGGCTTAGCTTGAGAGTGGGTTCCTAACTATTGAAATGCGGTTAAGCAGATATAGGTCCCCACATAGGTCCTGGCCTCCTATTAAAGGATGTTCACTAGGTCCTACTATACGCGAAGTTGCTTTGAGGCAAAGGAATATGGAGAGGCGCTCACAGTTAAAGTTACGCGAATCCAAACCGCCTCGACTCTCGAAGCTAGGGTCCCCTCACACCGTTAATGTGGATTTTGGGAGTTTTCAAAATATTTGTCTGTTGATTTCCCGGGCATTCCTGGTCCAATGTGTGCTGGAGTGTGAAGAGAAGCACACAAGCAAAAATAAAGTGGCAAGCAGGCAGGCACACAATGTAATGAAGAAATAAAGTGAGCGCTTGGCACTAGTCATGCCTAGCAATGCATTCTTCGAGGCGAAGCTAGCTCGAAGCACAGTATAGATGGAGGAGTGAGCAACCCCTAAGAAGGTACAGTCAAAAAATTGAGACCAGGCACAGTCCTTGCTAAGTCGAGCGAGGCCCGAGTCGAGGGTGACTCGAACGGGACACGGTTCAGGGACGGTGCAAGCAACCCTCAATGTATTTATTTTTTTATATTTTTTTATATTTTTTAAATTTGATGAAACACAGTTAAACTAAGCATGATGAAAGCAGGGAAAATTTATTTAAATTAAAATTAACAAACTAAAACAAAATCAGAAAATCAGATACATAACATGCCTATCTGAAGCAAAATAAATTTTATACTTTTAAAAATTTTATTTTGAGAAAAAAATTGGTGAACATGAACAAAAAAGGCTCTGGAATAGGCCTGTGGGCCCATAATCTTTTTGGGACCACTACAACTAGGTGACATTGGTGGTGTCGCCTAGGGCGGCACTACTGGTGTCGCCCTGGTAGCCTGGGCGACAATGCTAGTGTCTCCCAAAAAAATTATTATTATTATTTTATTTAATTTTTTTATTATGACTCTTGATAAAATAATGTTACAGTAAATTTGTAAAAGTAGGGAAAACAATATTTCTGATGAAATAAATTAAAACAAAGCAAAGTAGAATAATGTAGACAAAACAAATTTGTATCAAGTAAAATATTTTTTTGGTATTTTTAAAAATTTTATTTTTATCTGAAATTTTTTGAGAAGTAACAAGAGATACCCTAGAGAAGATCTACAAAGTTTTATAAGATTCTGAAACTTTTAAATTTGGGCGGCACTACTGCTGGTGTCTCCCAGAAATAACAGGGTTTTGCAGCATAGAAACACTAAGTCCTGGTCACAGCTGACTTTTGGGACCTTTTGTGACTGAAATCAGTGAAAAATAGTGAATAATAATCGTATTTTAACGCTTGGATCAAGTTCGAAATGCCCCACGATGGGCGCCAAACTGTTTACGATGAAAATCTAACAGATCTTCCGATGAAGATCTCTCAGATCTTGACACCTTAAACTGATGAAAATAGAGCAGTAGAGAAAGTGGGACAAATCGAATTCAGATTTGAGGCTAGATCAGATTTGCTCTCAGATCTATGGCAAAGCCAACATGATCCAAGACACAAAAATTCGATTTTAAAGAAAACTAACATAAGATCAAAATAAAATGAAAATAGTAAAATTCGAAGAAAGAAAAGGGAAGGAAACGATACAAAGCCGGGCCGGATGGCCCAAGGCTCCTGAGCTTTTGATGATTCACTCGTATCAGCACCAGCATCCTCTTTGCCTCCCTGATTCGGATGTCAGCCAGTAGATCTCTTATGTAAAAGGGTTGTTGTGCCCTAAAGATAGGTTAGATCTAAGGTTATTGTCCCTTAGATCTAGGTTTTTAAGGCTTAAGGTTAGGGTTAGGGTTTTCTCAGCTATAAATCTGTTATAAGGTTTCAATCCTCTTCTCTAGGGTTTCTCTTTTTTTCTAAAGTCGTGGCTCAAATGGCCACGAAAAGACATCTTATAGGGATCAAGGATCTATTGGAAAGGGTAACTTTTCATAACCAACATATCTCTATCCAAAAATTTCATTTTTTGGGGTACGAATTTGGGTGACACCAGGGGTGTTGCCCAGGCGACACGCCTAGTGTCACCCAAATAAAATGGCAAAAAATGCACAAAAGGTCAGGGCGACACCAGTCAAAACCCTAGGAAAAATTTCAAGTTTGGGCCAAGAGGGTCAGGGCGACACCAGTGGTGTCGCCCTGGCGACACTGGCAGAGTCGCCCAAACCAAACAATGTCTAAATTGAATATTTTTTACTTTGGGTGTCTTCCTCAGCCTCTTGGGAAGCTTTCAGGGAAAATTTGGGGCAAAAATGATTTTTTTACTATTTTTAATGATTGTTTTTGTAAAACAGAGCGTCTACAGGATTCTAGGTCAAAACAGGGTTTCTGCAGGGTTCCGAGTAGGCAAATTGGTTCTGAGTCACAGAGTAGGCTGTGTGTAATATGGATTTGGGTTTACTAAGATAATATGGTCCTTAAAGGTTCACGAAAACCACAAAAGTTGCCAGATTTAAAATGGGGTGTCTACAGACCATCGAGTCAGGTCCATATCAAATAGGATTGTATAAGACCATTTATCTTTGTTACAAAGAGGTCACAATTGCTCCTTACAGACACCCTATTTTAAATCTGGCAAATTCTGTAGTTTTCTAAACTCTTAAGACCACACTTAACCTAATGAAACTAAATCCATAGTTCACATAGTCTACCTTGTGATTCGGAACCAGTTTGCCTGCCCGGAACCCTGCAAAAACCCTATTTTGACCCAGATTTTTGTAAATGCCCTGTTTTACTAAAAAAATCATTAAAAATAGTAGAAAAATAAGTTTTGACAAATTTTCTCTAAGAGCATCACAAGAGGCTGAGGAACACACCAGAAGTAACAAATCTCAATTTCGATAAAAATTGGTGTGCTTCCGCGAAGTCGACACGACTCATGCCGCCCAACCTTGGACGACATAGAGCGTGCTGCCTAGGCGACAGAGTGTGCTGCCCAAATCCGCACCTCCCAAAATTTGAAATTTTTAAAATTTAAATTATTTTGAATTTATAGAGATAACTCTGCCCCAACAAATCCCTCATTGATAAAAAAACCATTTTGGGATCATTTGAGGGAGGGTGGAACAAAAACTCTAGGAGACTCTGAGAAACCAGAGAGACTTTAGAAACTTTAGGGTGGAAAGATAAACCTAAGAGATACAGAGAGAGCCTTTACCCCACTCTATACCTCAAACCTAAAATTACCCTAGATCCGACCTTAGGGTACAACCATCCCAGAGACTTGCGGATCATCAACACCTGAATCAGAAGGGCAAAGAGGAATCGGTTCTGAAACGGGCAAGCCCCAAACGCTCGAGAAGCCTGGGTCATCTGGCCCGGTCCGGTAACATTTCTTCCCCTTTTAGTCTTATTTAATTTTTTTTATTCACTTAATTTTGATCTGAATTTGGTTATTTTGATTTAAAATCATATTTTAAATGCTTTTGATCAAGCTGGCTCCGCCACAGATCTGAGAGCAGATCTGCTGATTTCTGGGTAGATCTGGCCTCAGATCTGAATTCGATTGTTCCCACTTTATCTACCATTACTTTTCATTTCATTTATTAGTTTAAAGTGTCATATTAGAGTGATCTACAGCTTCAGATCGCTTCGATTGTGCACTATAAACAATTCGACGCCCACCGTGGCGCAAATTGAGCGTGATCTGAGCATCAAAATTTCGAAAATCTCATAATAATTTAAAACTTTTCAGGCAGGTTCTAGGTACCATTTTGTGACTGTTCCCAAAGTTTTAGGTCAAAATAAAATATTTAAAAATACAAAAAAATATTTTTCCGTTAGATCCGTAGTCCCCTCCTATCACTTTATTTTAATTTATTTTAATTTATTTTCATCAAAAAAGAATTTATATTCTGTTTCTCAAAGTTTACAGTAAGATTATTTTATCAATATATATAATAAAAAAATATAAAAACAATAAAAAAAAATATGTTTTTGGGCGACACACTTAGTGTTGCCCAGCTTGCATAGGCGACACTAGTAGTGCCGCCCGGGCGATGCACTTTTTATATTCTCCTGAAAATTTTCAGTAGCGTTCCAGGGGATTTCCTGCAACTTTAAAAAAACATTCAGGTCAAATAAAATTTTCAAAAAATGCAAAAAAATATTTTTCAGTCCTATTTGTGTTTTTCTCTCTTCACTCTATTTTAATTTATTTTCATCAAAAAAATTATTTTTCCTATTTCTCCAAGTTTACACTGCACTTATTTCATCATTATATATAAGGAAAATAAATAAAAAAATAAAAATATCTTTTTTTTTGGGGCGACACACTTGCATAGGCAATACTCGTAGTGCCGCCCGGGCGACACGCTTTGTGTCGCCCAAACCAAAACATTTTATATTCCTTTGAAAATTTTCAGATCTGTTCTAGGGCCTTTCTTGTGACTGCACTAAAACATTCAGCTTAAAATAAAATTTTTAAAAATACCAAAAACATAGTTTGCTTCAGGTAGGTCTGCTCTATTCTTGACTTTCTAATTTCAATCTAGTTAGTTAATTCCTGTTTTCCCTGCTTTCATCATGCTTAGTTTAGTTGTTTTTCATAAAATTTAAAAGAAAAAATATAAAGATATATATATAAAAAAAAAAAATTTGATTGAGGGCTTGCACCCTCCCTGAACGGTGTCCCGTTCGAGTCGTCCTCGACTGGGGTCACACTCGACTTAGCACGAATTGTGCCTGGTTTTATTGCATTGACCATACATTCTTAGGGGTTCCTCACCCCTCCACCTATATTGTGCCTCGAGAGCGTTTCGCCTCGAAGCACGCATCGCTAGGCCTGATCAGCATTGAGCGCTCAATTGTTTTCTTTCTTATTGTGTGCCTGTGTGCTTAACTTTATTTTCATTTGCATGCTTCTTTACACACTCTAGCACACACCGACCGGGAATCTAGAAAAACCAAAAAACAAAATTTTCAAAAACCCCCAAAATCCGCGTTAACGGCGTGAGGGGAACCCAGCTTTGAGAGTCAAGGTGGTTGGGATTCGCATAACTTTAACTGTGAGCGCCCCTCCGTAATCATTTGCCTCAAAGCAACTCCGTGTATAGTAGGACCTGGCAAATCCTATAACGGGAGGCCAGGACCTATGTGGGGACCTATATCAACCTAGTCGCATTTCAGTAGTTAGGAACCCACTCTCAAGCCAAGCCTACCTATAGTACTATACTAGGTCAAACTTTTTCATGTGCTTGCATGCTTATTGGTCTTGGGTCTCAGCCCGAATCTGCTTTTGGTTCGAGTTGAACCCTCTGGGTCCAGGTTCAAACTTGTACCCAGCCTAGCCCAGGTCCGAACCAGGTTTCACATTGGTCCGAACTTAGGCCCCTCTTGATTCTAGCCGAAGGTCGTTCCTAGTTCATCTTTGATCCAGTCCAGGTCCATACCTGGCCTGATCATTAAAACTCTTTGGGTCCAAGTTCAGGCTTATACCCAGCCTAGCCCAGATCCGAACCAGGTTCACACCCAGGTTCGAACCTAGGCCCCTTTTTGGTCCTAGCCAAGGGCTCGTACCTAAATCAACTTTGATCTAGTCCGGGTCCACACTCGGTCTGATTTTCATAACCCTCTAGGTCCAAGCCTAGGCTTGCACCCAGCTCAGTCCAAGTTCGGACCAGGTTTGCACCCAGGTCTAAACTTAGACCCACTCTTGGCCCGAGCTGAGACTCAGACTTACCTTGTCTAGATCTTTGTCTAGGTTCAAGTATAGGTCTAAGCTTAGAGTTACCTCTAGAGTTGGATTAGGCTTACCCTAGTTCAGAGTCTAAACCAAAACCCATTGAGTCTAGATTCCAGGTTAAATTTAGCCTAAATGTCACTCAAGGTTGGCGCCTACAGTCAGGTTACATCTACCCTAGGCCGTCGAATCTTGATCTTACCAGAGTCTGAATCTAGAACCCTGCCAAGGGCGATCACCATGTCAATCACCCAAGGCGATTATGATGACAGCTCCACAACTGACTCTAAACAGAACCTTCCCAAACCTAGGGACCAGCATGCCGCAATCCCTTGGGATTACGACCAGAACTGCGGCCAATCCATTATCCAATGTCTAGGTCTTCAATTAGAAGCCGAGTCCCAGGGATCCACTCCTAACCCTGAGCTCTGTATGGTCAAAAATTTGGTTCCGCCCGGAAAACATTGAACAGCCAGGGGGTCCGACTGGGCATTGTCCTACAGGGAACCTTAGTAGCCACAGTAGGAGCCGGGTGACCTTAGGAAACGAATGCAGGAGCCGTGCGAGAGAAGAAGTTCACGTTGTATCTAAGGAGCCGTGCGAGAGAAGAAGTCCCCGTTAGTCTAGGGGATCTAACCCAACCTTGAGCCACCGTAGCATAGCCCACGATGTCTTGAACACTGTACGTAGCTAAGGCGTCAATCTAAACCAACCCTTAGGCGAGATAGGCATCCAGGCTGCCCTCAAAGTTGGCTTAGGTTACACAGTTCATGGGTCGGTCCAAAACCAACCTAATAGCATCGGTCAACCCATAACACAGCCGAGTCAGTCGATTCTTACAATTGGTCCCTCTGGTGTATCCGGTCCAACCAACCGTGTAGTTTCTGCAACCGGTGACGACACCTATGAGTTTGTACGCCTGTAACAATCCCAAAGTTTCATAAAAAAAAAAAACAAAAAAACAAAAAAAGAAGAAGAAAAGAAACTTTTAATAAGTGATGGTCCATATAAGTATTATTGTCCTTAGGGACCATCACCACTTTTGTTAACTTTTCCTTTCCTTTACCACGTCCTTTAGTGGATGTGGGCTTTAAACATTTGATGTGTAATATAATTGTTACACCTCATGTATGAGGTGTAACTTAATAAAATAATATAATAAGGTATCTTAAGAATTTAAATAGGAGAGGCAAGGACTCCCACCCTAGAAAATTTTTGAGATCTTTCTCTCTCTAGTCGAAACATAGTGAGCTCCTCCCTCTAGCTGAATTTTTATCTGAAGTTCCTTCTCAAATATTTTAGGTAAGTGACTTCATTCTCTTGAAAAATAATCGTTCTTTCCAAAAATGAAATGAAATAATTATTTATGCTTATTATCATGAATTTTAGATGAGATAAATTTTATGCGCAAGCGACCTCATTATTTTGAAAACTAATCTTTTTAATAAAATTGGGATATTTTATCTATGTTAAAAATTTTAAATGCTATAAATTATTAGAAATAAAATTATTTATTTTTCTTGTCTATTGTTAGAAAATTTTAGATACTGTAAAATTATTAGAAATAAATGTGATATTTCTACTTTTAGTAAAATTTGTGAGATTTCTTTCTACTATTTTTTAATATTTAGACATTGTAAATGTCATGTGCAAATGACTTCCTTATTATTTGAAAACTGATATTTTTGCAATTAATTATAGCATTGTCAATGAAATGTTTAATTGCGAATTGACAGCCCATAAATAGTGATAATTCCGTATTCTTGAATTTCTATAAGAGTTTTTTTTCTATGCATATTAGATTGGAAATTATGCTAGAATGTCTTTACGAACTGCTACTTTTCTAAATTTGAGCCCAAAATATTTGACTATTTACTTTTGAAATGTTATTTAAAGTGATTGTTATTAATGGTTTTAGTGAAATTCATATTAATAATTTCAATGAAATGTTGAGTACATGATATTGCTGCTTTCAAATGTTTAAAGAGATTTAGAAATACTTTAAGTATGCAAGTAAACTTATCCGGTTCGTCGATGAGGTATAAGTGGACCTATCCTGTACGTTGGTAGGGATTAAGTGGACTCATCTGGTACGTCGGTAAGGTATAAGTGGACCTGCAGGGATTAAGTGAACATATATGGGACGTCGATAGGGATTAAGTGGACCCATCAGGACGCTGATGGGGTATATAGGTGACCTACTTGATACGCCAGTAGGGTATGTTGTTAAATTTTTTGAATTATACACTGACGTTAAAATATGCATTTCAATTATTCAAATTATACTTAATTATGCATTTTTGAAAGTGAACTGTTGATGCATTTCTGTTAATAGATCTCTTTTTTGAAAATATTGAAATCTTTCAACCATGATTATTTTTAGGATTACGATGATCACTTACTGAGTAGTCAAACTCATCAAATTATGGTAAACATTTTTCAAGATAACTACGGTTTCATTTTGAGTGCTCGTCAGGACTAACTTTGAAAGATATTGTAGTTGTGCTTAAACTTTCTTTTGTTACTTTGTAAGAATTCGCCACTGTAAATTTATCCTATCAAGAGATGTATATATGTTTTGACTTTCACATCTCAAGAGTATCAGTACTGTAAATTCTTAGGGCCTGACAATTATGGTATCAGAGCAATAAGTTTAAGATTCTTAGGAAATTTAAAAAGAATGTACTGAAAATCACATTTATTGCGTGTACAGACTGGGACGAAGTCAAGATCCAGAATAGATGAAGCTAATATGGAAGGAATTCACAAAGCCTTGGAAAATGTGGTTGCACTAATGCAACATCAGATGGAAAACAATAATTCACCCTGGCAGTCAGTTACGGGAAATGGTGGGAGTAATATCGAACAATCTAAGAAATTGAACCCACCTTCTTTTAAGGGTGCTGTAAACCCACTAGAAGCCGAGGGATGGATTATGCAATTGGAGAAAATATTCGAGGTAATAGAATGTCCTTCCTATTCGAAAAAATAGGAAGGTGGCCTTGGCAGATTTTATGTTAGAAGGTGAAGCACAACATTGGTGGCGAATGGCAAAAGGAGTATTGGTCAAAGAAAATAAACTCTTGACTTGGGAAGTATTTCTAGAGGCATTTAATGAAAACTATTTCCCAAATTTTATTCGAGACAAAAAACAAATGGAATTTCTGGAATTAATCCAAGGAAACCGGACAGTAGCACAGTACGAGGCCAAGTTTAAAGAATTGGTCAGGTTTGCACCACATATGATTAACAATGAGGCAAGAAAGGTGAAAACTTTGAAAGGGGTCTCAGACCAGCTATTAGAAGCAGAATATCAATCTTAAAATTGAGAACTTATGCTGAAATAGTAGATCGAGCCCAAATTGTCGAAAAATATTTCGAAGATTACCAAAAGATGAAAAATCAAAAAAGTCAGATTAGACCCACACCATCTAATCGACAACAGCTTGAAAGGGCCAACAAGAAGCCAAGGCTCTTGCCACTTCAAAGCCCAATAGAACCATGTAAAAAATGTGGGAAAAATCATGGATCGAGCCCTTGTTATTGGAATACTAGAGCCTGTTTTAAATGTGGAAAATTGGGGCACCGGATAGAGAGTGTCCTAGCTTACAGATGCAATAGCTTCCAAGCAGGGAGAGACAGGTCAAAAGCCTCAGATGAAGGGAAGAGTATTTGCGATCACCCAACAAGACGCTCAGGCCTCAAAATCAGTGATCCAAGGTACTCTTATTATCTTCCAAAAAGTAGCTCATGTTTTGATTGATCTTGGATCTACTCATTTATTTATATCACCACACTTTGCATGCCACTTAAAGGTAGAACCAGAACAATTAGAATACATTCTAGAGGTAGCCACGCCGATGGGAAATTCAAGCGACACCAATATAGTGTACAAATCCTGTGTAATAAAGATGGAAGAAAAGGAATTGTTGGTTGATTTAATACTCATATAAATTCAAGATTTTGATGTAATCTTAGGCATGGATTGGCTTTCGGCATACCATGCAAGTATTTATTGTTGCAAGAAAATGGTTACCTTTAGTATTTCGAATCAACCAGTATTCTACTTCAATGGTATTAAAGAAGACTCCCCATCATCTCTTGTATTCGAGCTAATCGCCTCATTCGAAAAGGGTGTCAAGGCTTTCTTGCCTATATCAAAGAAGAAAGGAAGGAAGAGATAAATTTGGATAGCACTCCATTTATCCTAGAATTTCCTGACGTTTTCCCTAAAGAATTGTCAGGATTACCGCCTGAAAGGGAAATTGAATTATTTATTGAATTATTGACAGGGGTAGCCCCAATTTTTAAGGCACCTTACAGAATGGCACCCGCAGAACTTAAAGAACTTAAACAACGATTGGAAGAATTATTAGATAAAGGTTTTATCAGGCCCAATGTGTCACCATGGGGTGCTCCGGTATTATTTGTTAAAAAGAAAGATGGGACCATGAGATTATGAATCGATTATAGACAGTTGAACCAAGTGACAGTGAAAAATAAGTATCCATTACCTAGAATTGACAATTTATTTGATCACAAATGTTTTTAAAAATTGATCTTAGATCCGGATATCCTCAGCTTAAGATTAAAAGTGAAGATGTTCCCAAGACAACTTTCAGAACAAGGTATGACCATTTATGAATTTTTAGTCATGCCTTTTGGATTAACCAATGCACTGACTGCATTTATGGATTTGATGAATCGGGTCTTTAAGCCATTTTTGGATAAATTTATTGTGGTATTCATCGATGATATTTTAATTCAGTCCAAGAATTAGAAGGAACATGGACAGCATGTAAGAATGGTATTGCAAATATTAAGCGAAAAGAAATTGCATACCAAACTTAGTAAATGTGAATTTCGGCTTGAACAAGTGACATTTTTAGGACATGATGTCATATCAAAAGAAGGTCTATCAGTTGATCCTTCAAAGGTTGAAGCCGTTGTTAATTGGAAACAACTAAGTAATGTGACTGAAGTTTGAAGCTTTTTGGTATTGGCAGGATATTATAAAAAATTTGTAGAAGGATTTTCTCGAATCGCAACCCCATTGACTCGATTGACACAGAAAAATATGAAATTTGCGTGGACAAGTGAATGTGAGGAGAGTTTTCAAGAACTAAAAGTTCGATTAACTTCAGCACCTATTTTAACTATTCTTGAGGGGAGTGGGGGTTTGTGATTTATAGTGATGCTTCACATAAAGGCTTGGGCTGCATATTAATGCAATATGGGAAAGTGATGGCATATGCATCCAGACAGTTGAAAGAATATGAGAAAAAATATCCAATTCATGACTTGGAGCTGGCTGCAATAGTATTCGCTTTGAAAATGAAGAGGCATTATCTATATGGTGAGTAATTCGAAATATACACGGATTATAAGAGCTTGAATACCTCTTCTCTCAGAAGGATTTAAATATGCGGCAGATAAGATGGATGGATTTCTTAAAAGATTATGATTGGACATTCCATTATCATTCAGGAAAAGCTAACGTTGTGGCCAACGCTCTAAGTAGAAAATCTACGGGAGTCTTAGCTCATCTAATGATCCAAGAAATGATATTGTTAGAGTAAATAGTGGATTGGCATCCGACTCTGTCCATTAATGGTGTGGTAAGTATGATTGCCAACATTAAGGCAGAACCTCAATTAATCCAACAGATTCGATCAGCACAAAAGAAAGACCCTCAGCTTATAACAATTGTGGAAGAGGTGAAGCTGGGAAAGAGAGAAGAATTCTCTATATGTAGTGAGGATTTGCTAAGATTCAAAGGTCGGGTTTGTGTCCTGAATGATGGGAGTGTGAAGAAAGCTATCTTGGAAGAAGCACATCATTCTCGTTATACGATACATCCTGAAAGTATTAAAATGTATCAGGACCTGAAGAAAACCTTTTGGTAGAATAATATGAAAAAAGAGGTAGCACTATTTGTGTCTAAGTGCCTAACATGCTAGCAAGTAAAAGCTGAGCATCAAAGGCTTGCTGAGTTGTTGCAGCCTTTACCCGTACCAGAGTGGAAGTGGGAGCACATCTTTATGGATTTTGTCTCTAGCTTGTCTAGAACAAATTTTAGACATGATAGCATTTAGGTCATTGTGGACTGGCTGACCAAAGCTGCCCACTTTCTGCCGATTCACACTACGTACACTTTGGATCGACTGGCCCAATTGTACATTAAGGAAATAGTGCGATTGCATGGAGTTCCGGTCAGTATTGTATCGGACAGGGATACTGGGTTTACTTCTAAATTTTGGGCTAGGTTACAGTCAGCCATGGAGACGAGACTCACCTTTAACTCTGCCTTTCACCCTCAAACTGATGGACAATCTGAGAGGACCATCCAATCCTTGGAAGATATACTGAGGGCCTGTGCCATTGACTTTACATGAAGCTGGGATGACCATTTACCCTTGATTGAGTTTGCTTATAATAATAGCTTTCAAGCCAGTATTCAGATGGCATCATATGAAGCCCCGTATGGAAGGAAATGCAGGTCACCCATCTGTTGGGACAAGGTTGGTGAAATAAAACTTTTGGGGCCAGAAATTGTCCAGGTAACCACAGATAAGATAGCATTAATTCGAGAAAGGCTCAGGACAGCTCAAAGTCGACAAAAGAGTTATGCCGATAACCGACGGAGAGATCTTAAATTTGAGAAAGGTGATCGAGTTTTTTTAAAGATCTCTCCAATAAAAGGCATTATGAGATTTAGCAAGAAAGGAAAGCTAAGCCCAAGTTGCATCGGACCATTTGAAATCCTGGAAAGAATCGGAGGTGTCGCTTACAGACTTGCCTTACCACCCGAATTGGCAAACGTCCATAATGTCTTCCATGTATCATCACTACAAAAATATCAACCCGACCCATCCCATATCTTGAAATATAAACTTTTACCAATCAGGAAAGACCTATCATTCATTGAGCAGTCAATTTTGATACTGGATAGAAGGGTACAAGTGTTGTGCAACAAGGAGATTCCTTTGGTCTGTATATTATGGCAGTACCATTCAAAAGAAGAGTCGACTTGGGAACAAGAAGACGATATCAGAGAAAAATATCCCTTTCTTTGTCAGTAATCAGGTACACAAATTTAGAAGACTAAATTTCCTTAAGGGGGGAAGAATGTAACAAAATTAAAGTCTCATAAAAAAAAAGAAAAAAGAAAAGAAAAGAAACTTTTAATAAGTGATGGTCCATATAAGTATTATGGTCCTTAGGGACCATCACCACTTTTGTTAACTTTTCCTTTCCGTTACCACGTCCTTTAGTGGACGTGGGCTTTCAACATTTGATGTGTAATATAATTGTTACACCTCATGTATAAGGTGTAACTTAATAAAATAATATAATAAGGTATCTTAAGAATTTAAATAGGAGAGACGAGGACTCCCACCCCAGAAAATTTTTGAGATCTTTCTCTCTCTAGTAGAAACACAGTGAGCTCTGTCCTCTAGCTGAATTTTTATAGGAAGCTCATTCTCAATTATTTTAGGTAAGTGACTTCATTATCTTGAAAAATAATCCGTTTTTTTTTAAAATGAAATGAAATAATTATTTCTGCTTATTATCATGAATTTTAGGCCCGATAAATTTTATGCGCAAGCGACCTCATTATTTTGAAAAATAATCTTTTTAATAAAATTGTGATATTTTATCTATGTTAAAAATTATAAATGCTGTAAATTCTTAGAAATAAATTTATTTATTTTTCTTGTCTATTGTTAGAAAATTTTAGATACTATAAAATTATTAGAAATAAATGTGATGTTTTTGCTTTTAGTAAAATTGTGAGATTTCTTTCTACTGTTTTTTAATATTTAGACATTGTAAATTTCATGTGCAAATGAAAACTGATATCTTGGTAATTAATTCTTGCATTGTCTGTGAAATGTTTAATTGCGAATTGACATCCCATAAATAGTGATAATTCCGTATTCTTGAATTTCTATAAGAGTTTTTTTTTCCTATACATATTAGATTGCCACTTATGCTAGAATGTCTTTACGAACTGCTACTTTTCTAAATTTGAGCCCAAAATATTTGACTGGTTATTTTTGAAATGTTATTGAAAGTGACTGTTATTAATGATTTCAGTGAAAATCATATTAATAATTTCAGTGATATGTTGAGTACATGATATTGCTGCTTTCGAATGTTTAAAGAGATTTGGAGATACTTTAAGTATGCAAGTGGACTCATCCGGTTCGCCGGTGAGGTATAAGTGGACCTATCCGGTACGTCGATAGGGATTAAGTGGACTCATCCGGTACGCCCGTGAGGTATAAGTGGACCTGCAGGGATTAAGTGGACTTATCTGGGACACCGATAGGGATTAAGTGGACCCATCAGGACGCTAATGGGGTATATACGTGACCTACTTAGGACACCAGTAGGGTATTTTGTGAAATCTTTTGAATTATGCACTGACGTTAAAATGTTATACACATTTCAATTATTCGAATTATACTTAATTATGCATTTTTGAAAGAGAACTGTTGGTGCGTTTCTGTTAATAGAACTCCTTTTTGAAAATATTGATATTTTTCAACCATGATTATTTTTAGGATTATGATGATCACTTACTGAGTAGCCAAACTCATCAAATTATGGTAAATATTTTTTCAGGATAACTGCGGTTTCATTTTGAGTGCTCATTAGGATTAACTCTGGAAGATATTGTAGTTGTGCTTAAACTTTCGTTTGTCACTGTAAATTTGTCCTATCAAGAGATGTATATATGTTTTGACTGTCACATCTCAAGAATATCAGTATTGTAAATTCTTGGGGCGTGACAATGCCCCTCTGGCACAAATGTATCAAACTGTTCCGGTGATTGCGGCCCATCAACCTCATTCCCATACAGGCCCACATCTACCCCAAATCTCAACCTACCAATCTATAGTTGGGAACCCACCGACCGGTGGGCCTACTTTCATGCCGAATTCCTAAGAAGAATGCACCTTAAAAGTGATACAAGATATGCTTGTAAGGATGCGTATGCATGAAATCCTACCCCCAAAGGCCTACCCTTGGAGGCATGGAAGACCTTCCCCCTAGGTTTGTCATCCCAGAGTTTAAAAACAAATTCAATGGGAAGAGTGACCTAGATATTCACTTCAATGCGTACCTCCTCTCCGTCCGAGCCTTACAAGACAGGCCTAACCAGTTTAAGGCCCTATTTTCACAAACTTTGACCAGTGAGGCTTTAAACTAGCATCGGAGAATAATGACCGCTCAACCACACATAACTCCAGACGAAATCTTCAACCAGTTCGTCTTTCAGTACCGTGGGGTCGACACCAAGATCTCTTTCCCTAGGCGAGCTCAGTGCAACCAAAAAAACCCTGGAGAATCCTTCAAGGATTTTATCGGTCGATTCTATGAGGCGGCAATGCGGGTCATCGAATGTCCACTTACAGACCCAGCCAAAAGCTCCATGGCCTTACAAAATGCAGCCTCGAAATATAGGACGTTCTTCAGCGGGGGACTTATCCCCTACTCTTTTGACTCCATGATCGAGCGGGTGGAGCGACATGAAAGGGCGAGAGGGACACCCCTCAGTACTAGGCCCGATAACAAACCCATCACCACTCCCCAGAATAAAAATAAGAGCAACGGTAAGGGGAAAGCTTTCGGTCAGGTTAACAAAATTTTCGTTAATGGACCGGCTCAGGGTTCAGCCACCCAGCACAATAATAGGAATCAAAATCGAAGGAGTCAACCTAGAGCTAACGCTCAAAATAACAATCGAAGGCGAGAGGATAACTTCACTCCTCTCAAAGACTCGATAGAAAAAGTGCTGGAGTTACTCTTGAAGAAAAACATGGTTCAACTCCCGGCACCATCTGAACCACCATTTGAGGTTAAGGATAAGAACAGATGGTGCAAGTGGCATAGAAATCATGCCCATGGTACCCAAAAATGTTTCTACTTGAAGCGGGTGATTCAAGGGTTGATTAATAGGGGCGACATCACTATTGAACCTAGAAATCAACCTGTTGAAGAACCTAACCAAAAATGGGTATCTTCACAAACCCTCTTCCAAAAAATACGGCCACAACGACTGAAGAAACGGGAGCTACGAGTAACTCAAAGGAGGATGTTATCATTCACATGACTGAAAAAGGAGACGTAGAAGATGATCCCAACCAATTCATATTTGCTTGTGATCATTATCTCCAAGAAGTTGAAGACGATCTTTTGAGTCTTCTTAGAGGAAACTCTTCGTCCCCGAGCTCTTATGATCCTCCTATGTGGGACCAGTATGACGAAGATGAAGCCCTCGAGATTGACATGGTCAAAGCTGATGAAAAGGGATCATCTTCCAAAAAAGAGGCCAACACCCTGAGGTCTCCCATTACTCTCACTAGGGCTGACCCTATCGAGCTCTAGGTTGGTGAAGTTGATTCCTTAACCCGAAGAGGTCGAGTGTTCAAACCCATTCAATTGATGGCGGAGACTCTTGCTAAAAGAATGGGAGCCACTTCAACAATCAAACGATCAGCAGGGGTTGCAGATCCGACCCTAATAAAAGAACTCAAGGATCCGCAACCACCTATGATTTACCGGCTCATCTCGAGAAGATCCAGGCTCAAATCTCCATCTTGGAGCTGCTTGCGAATACTTTTGTTATGATCAATTTTTTTCGAAAAAGATGCACAGACATGCTCGAAATCTTCATTCGAAGATGCTTCAGACATGCTCGTGAACTGTTCGGCTAAAAGCCCAGATCATTAGGAGCTAGGTTGAGATGGTTTGAGATAGCCTTGGTGAGGATGGTTAGCCAAAGATGTGGACAAGTTCAGAATAGGCTAGGATTGAGAATGATCAAATACCCTTGAGTGCAAAATGACCAAAATACCCCTAAATGTAAACACTACCCATTGGGGATAACTTTGAATGACTGTTTCTGCCCCCATAATTTAAGGATGGTAGGACGGCCATACTGCGCTTTTGGGTGTAAAATGACAAAAATACCGTTGAGTGCAAAATGACCAAAATATCCTTGAGTGTGAACTCTATTCTTCGGGGATAATTTTGAATGACTATTTCTGCCCCATAAACTAGGGATGGTAGGATGACCATACTGTGCTTTTGGGTGTAAAATGACCAAAATACCCCTGAGTGCAAAATGACAGAAATACCCTTAAGTGTGAACTCTGTTTTTTTGTGGTAATTTTGAAGGAATGTTTCTGCCCCCATAAACTAAGGATGGTAGGATGACCATACTGCGCTTTTGGGTATAAAATGAACAAAATACCCCTGAGTGAAAAATGACCAAAATACCCTTGAGTGTGAACTCTGTTTTTGAATGACTATTTTTGCCCCCATAAACTAGGGATGGTAGGATGACCATACTGCACTTTTGGGTATAAAATGACCAAAATACCCTTGAGTGTAAAATGACCAAAATACCCTTGAGTGTGAACTCTGTTTTTTTAGGGTAATTTTGAATAACTGTTTTTGCCCTCATAAACTAAGGATGGTAGGATGACCATACTGCTCTTCTGGGTGTAAAATAACCAAATACCCCCTAAGTGCAAAATAACCAAAATACCCTTGAGTGTGAGCTCTGTTGCTTTGGGGGTAATTTTGAATGACTGTTTCTGCCCCCGTAATCTAGGGATAATAGAATGACCATACTGCCCTTCTGGGTGTAAAATACTCCCGTGTGCATGATGATCAAAATACCCCGGAGTGTGAACTCTACCTTTTGGGGGTAATTTTGAATGATTGTTTCTTCCCCCGTAATCAAGGGATAGTAGAATGACCATTCTACCCTTCTGTGTGTAAAGTACCCCCGAGTGTATAATGATCAAAATACCCCTGAGATGATCTTGACAATTCCCCCCCCACCCCCCAATACATATATATATATATATATATATATATATATATATATATATATATATATATATATATATATGTTTGCAAGGGTTCTTCGTTGACTGTAGATCTCACCTATTTGCTGTTCGCAAATGGACAGAGTTGTTAGACTCCTGGGCAGAGGCAGGCTCTTGCCCGGATTGGTTTATGAGAAGTTTGCCGGATCAGGCCTTTTAACCTAGATCGTGACTTGATTACCGAATTATGCCTTAGATATAGACCAAAGACTTGTTCCATTCCGCTGCGGTGTGGCGAGACCCTTGAGGATGTTACCCGGATTCTTGGGGTTCAGAGTGAGGGTGAGCCTTTCTTGAGTATTCCTCCAGGGATGCCTACCAGTTATGCCTCTGACTGTAAGGAATTACTCGGTATTCCTTTTCAAAAGATCAGGGGAAGGCATGATTTAGAGATCCAGTTTGGGAAGCTATGGTGGGAATTTACTGGAATACCCCATAGTGCAGAGAGGATGATAGGTGGCCGTGCTCCCCACATTTCAGTTTCTGTGGGTAAGAGACCGTCCATAGGGGGAAGGCCCCTATGGAGGAGGATAGTGCCTGGGTGAGTGAGTCGGTGCAGGGTGAGTCTAGTCACCCTTTGACCAGAGGTGATGCTCGATCATCAGGGCATACAAAAGGAGTTGAGTGCGATACTCCTGATCCTCGTGATGGGTGATGAGGATACGGTACCTCCTCAGGTGTCGCTTACTGATGAGGAGTGGCGAGAGCAGGAGAGAGAGAGGATCCGGGATGCGCATGAGAGGCTATGATTGAGGACGAGCCAGAGGTGTTCTGGGAGGAGGTGGATCTAACCATTGATCATGGTCCTCTTTCAGATAGTGAGATATATTCCCTACGAGACTTCCTTGCATACTTGTTTGGGGATTTTTTTATTTGTGGATCGATCGAAGGGTCGAGCCCATTTGTCAGTGGTTTGGGCAACCAGGCAGCTAGATTACTTGGAGCGAGTGGCATGGGGTCCAGCGGTCGTGGGCTGGCTGCATTATCACCTTTGTAGTGTGGCCAGAGGAGCCTGCTACTTGGGGGGTTCTGCAATCTTCCTCCAGGTCCGGGCATGGGAGCACATCACCATTCCTTGCCCTCTTCCCGGTCGACTGGCGCCATCATTGCCAACGATTCATTGCTGGTCGTATAGAGTGTGGGATTCTGAGAGGCTCCCTTCGCGATTGTATTACTTGTTGTTCTTGGACACTCAGGCTGTAGGGGAGGTGAGTTATGTGCTTTTATCCTTTCTTTCTTTATTTTCTTCTTCTTCTTACCCCCCTTTCTCCTTCTTTATGCGACTTTGACATATCCTTTTTTTTTTTTCCTTTGATTTCCAGATTGACTAGACTCCCATGATAGTTGAGCCCATCCCTGCTGCTTACATGTCTTCTTCTCAACCTTTCAGGACGACGGCTCACTTGATTTGCATGTTTCTGGTGATGGCCACTTTTCCTGGTCGAGTCTACCGTCAGCTTGACCTTCCTCAGACGTCATGTGAGATTACCCCGCCCTGGACTCCCATTATGGTTAGCACCGCCGATGAGGATGCCTATCTGCGAGAGATAGCTCCTTGGATAGAGGAATGGAGGAGTAGGGCTGCCCGAGTTATTCGCAAGGAGGAGGAGGAGGGTATCTCCCTATCTCAGTATGAGGATAGATATAAGGATATCTTGCGGGATATAGCCACTCTGACCGATCACAGTGAGGGGATGATGCGAAAGCTGAGGGCTGCTTACCTTGATGAGGGCCGATTGCCTACTGATGAAATCGCTTCGCTTCATGCTGAGCGTGATTCAGCGATCGAGGAGCTGGATTCGATAGCAGAGGATTTTGAGCATCTATGCCAGAATTTCGATGGGGTGGTGGCGAAGCGTGACTCCGTGAGGGATGAGTTGGAGAGGGTCCAAGCTGAGTTAGAGAGACTATGATCAGTACCATCCTCCTCTTTCGTTGCTCCTACCTTTCTGAACCATTTCTCGACCCTAGAAACCAGAGAGAGTTACCCCCGAAAAACAGAGTTCACATTCAAGGGTATTTTGGTCATTTTACACCCAGAAGCGCAGTATAGTCATCCTTCCATCCCTAGATTATGGGGACAAAAACAATCATTCAAAGTCACCCCAACGAGTAGTGTTTACACTCAGGGGTATTTTTGTCATTTTGCACTCGGGTATTTTGGTCATTCTCAATCGTAGCCTATTATGAACTTGTCCACATCCTTGGCTAACCATCCTCACCAAGGCTATCTCAAACTATCTCAACCTAGCTCCTAATGATCTGGGCTTTTAACCGAACAGTTCACGAGCATGTTTGAAGCATCTTCGAACGAAGATTCCGGGCATGTCTGTGCATCTTTTTCGAAAAGAATTTGTTCGCAACAAAAGTATTCCATGAAATCTTTACAAGTCATATTTTATTTCGAAAATTGGAAAACAAGATCATTTTTTTGAGGCCCTCCCAAGTCGACGCAGATGATCTGAAATCCTCAAAAATACCAACGTCCATTAGAGCATTTCATCAAACATTTCAAAAGCTCGTGGCTTACCTTGTCTTGCCCCTTTGTTCTCGAAATATGACCCGATCCGAGTGTCCACTAACGTTCCTCGCTGTCCATCCTCGACAATTAGTCCAATTTTGGTATGAAATGGAATTTTGGCAAGAAAAACCCAAGAGGGGTAAAGGTTGGAAAGTTTGAAATTTCAAAAGAAGAGGGGTGGGAAGACCCCAAAACAAGTTAAGGAAAAATGGGGGAGAGGCACCCCCGTTTATTTAAAAACCCTCCTGGGCTTGGCGACATGCCTCGTGCTGCCCAAGCAACACGGTCCGTGTCGCCCAACCCTGGGTGCCAAACTTGTTTCAAAAAAATAAATAAATAAATAATATATATATACATATATATACACATGGGCGGCACGCCTCGTGCCGCCCACCCCATTATAATCAAAAACAAATTTTGAAAATTTTGAAAAATAAAAGAGGATTCCAGAATCCCAAGAAATCAATCAGAATGTAAAACAAAATTCTAGATATGTCAGGATTTCAAATTTTATTCATCCCTTGAAAAAGGCTTCTCATGCATTCTCACGATCAAATCTGATCTTGAGACCGAAATTCCTACTGTCCTAATAAACTTCAACAAAACTACTGAAAAATAGTGTTGATCATGAGATCAACTTATTCATGCCAATAAATAAATAAATAAATAAATAAAAGACAATATGTTTGGTTATTCAGTCTTCGGCTTCGAATCAACGTCCTTCTCCTTGAGTTTTGCCACGAAGGCCACCCATCGAGCCAATTCAGCTTCAGCATCTTCCAAGCTAATGTTGGATACGTCCTCATTCGATTTGATTCGTTTATTAGAACAAGAGGTGTTATCTTCCTGATGGGGTACGAGATCCTAAGCTGGAGCACAAGACTCACCACGAAGTCTCGAAGAATTAAGGCATAGTAGAAGAGGGCAGATACGTTCCCACCAAGAGTCATAGTTCGAAGTAGTTGTGGCCATGTCTTTCTTAGCGAGCCCCTCACTAGAAGAGGACTTCTTTCCCTTCCACGACAAACTCGCCTTGACCAGAAGAGTGGAAGAATGCTGACAAAGTGGAAAGATAGGGCGACGATCGATCGCCTCTCCTGGAGAGGTATAATTCTGAGTATAATGAAACTGGTGAAGCACACTCTGAGGGAAGTACCCCTTCATGAAGTGTTGGGCCGCCAGAATTATACATGAATGCCCCATAGCAGGCAACAATAATGACACATTTTTAGGACCCCTGATCACCCAATCGAATGACGACAGCTCGTCAAGAATCCTGCGATAATAATTGACATTCTGGGGTCGAGTGGTGTCAATGACATATGCCAGCCCCAGAGCAGCAGATACATCCATCGTTGATCGAGGAAGCGGACAACAATGATGTGTTCATAAGTCCAAATCTGTAAAAATATGAGTTCCAGAGACCAAAACCAGACAAAAAAAAAAACAAAAATCGAGTTCCAGGGGCAAAATAAATAAAATTATGTTAAAAAATATACCTGCAAAATCAGGACACTGCCCTCAATAAATCGGTCACCTCGCGTGACCCTGTCGTGAAGACCTCGGTATATGCCCCCGCCAACATGGTCGGAACAGTAGTACAACCCGCTCGTTCCCAGAAAGCATGGACTAAAGGAATTAGGGAACTGCGAACCGTCTTACGACCACTTGGGACAAGAACGGAGCCCAACAGCACAAAAAGAAATATACGGATCTATTCGGCGGCTCGAGATTGCTCTCGATTCCATACCAGCAACTCCATATCAACCCACTAATCATGTGAAGAATAAGCAGCCCCCAACAGTTGCGTACCCATGATAGAATGGTTGTCAGTGGCAGTGGAAGGTTGATATGCAATCCCAGCTAGGTTCAGGCCAGAAATCCTGGCGACTTCCTCCAAGGTCGGTGTTGTCTCACCTGTAGGAAGGAAGAAAGTATTTGTTTGGTAGTTAAACCTTTTGGCAAGAGCTTTGAGAAGTGGAAAGTTCACATGGCAAGAGGCCATGTTCAAGATGCCTACAATCGAGATTGAGGGCAGAAGGGCCATGATCTCGGGCCATTGCCGAGCGAAAAGAAACCAACCCCAGAACCACGGCCCAATAACAGGGAAGCCATTGACACATCGAGGAACTTCACCTGATCGAAGGCCCTGCGAAATATGAGAGGGTAGACCTTCAGGGAAGTGCCTGACCCTAGGCAAAGCCTCCTCCTCTCTTTCATTGTCAACCCGCTTGAAACCTTCCCTTTGTTGGAGATTGCATTGTCCTTCTTAAGAGCCATGAAAGCTATTAAAACAGAGGGAAGATGATAAAGAAGGGAGATGATGAAGTTAAGAGGAAGAAATTTGAGTTTGAAAGATGAGGGAAGAATGGAAGGGGGATGATTTTTATCGAAAAAAAAAAAAAAACCCGACCCAAAACGCGTCCTATAGTTATCCACTTCGGTCAACAGCATGCCTGGATAATCCAAAAGGCAAGAAAAAAAAAAAAAATAAACAAACATTTTGGGTACTCGGACGTGGGTGGCAAGTCTTGTGCTGCCAAGGCGACACGATCCGTGTCGCCCAAATTTTATTTTAAAAAAAAAAGAAGATAATTGCTGAACGACACACCTAGTGTCGCCCATGTGCTTTTCCAAACTGCGAAACAATTTTCCAAAATTTGAAAAATAAAAAAATAATTTGCTCCTTGGTGGCACGAGCCTAAACTGCCAACGAATTTTCCAAAATTTCAAAAAAGAATAAAAATTAAAAAGACAATGCTCCTTGATGGCAAGAGCCTAAACTGCCAACCTATTTTCGAAAAATAATAGTTTCAATTTCAAAAAGAAATGCTCCTCGGTGGCATGAGCCTAAACTTCCAACCAATTTTCCGCAAATTTCACTCCTCGGTGGCATGAGCCTAAGATGCCAACCAAAGTCCGATCCAGGGCCCAACCACCCTGTTTTAATGGAAAAACGTCAAACTCGTGCGACACTAAAGAGCCAAGATAGGAAAAGCGTCAAACTCGTGCGACGTTAAAGAGTCGAGACAGGAAAAATGTCAAACTCGTGCGACGTTAAGGAGCCGAGACAAGAAAAACGTCAAACTCGTGTGACGTTAAAGAGCCAAGACAGGAAAAACGTCAAACTCATGCGACGTTAAAGAGACGAGACATGAAAAACGCAAACTCGTACGACATTAAACAACAGAGATAGGTAACATCTAGCCCCGTATGATGTAAAATGTGAGATGTGTTCAAGGCACAACCACCAGGTTCAATGTGTTCAAGGCACAACCACCTTGTTCAAAAGTCTGTCCCCGTATGACGTAAAAATGTCGGGTGTATGGTCCATCGCTGCATGACGCTAAACTGCTTAGAGGGCTCTATGGTTGCAGGAGTTAAAACTGCTAACCAACTTTGTTTTTCAAATATCTTTCTCTTTTCAAAATTTTCACTATATGTCTGTGATTTCAAAAACTTTAATTTCTTTGTTAAAATCGTAACCTGTCCTTGCTCCATGATCTATCTCAAATCTCCCCCTACTTTCAAAATTTTAGAAACATTTTCTAAAATGAAGGAGCTTCGACACCCATACATAATGAATACCGTGTTGCCGCGAGTACCATGTTGCTGCCTTTCTTCTCTATTCGGAATTGATCTGACAAGTCTCGTCCTATAGAAAACTTTCCTATATACAACCGTAGGAAACTCCTAAGGAAATTAAAGAAATTGCCAGGGTTAAAATTTTCAAACTGAGAAACCCCTGAAGTCAAGTGGCATAGCTGTAAATCCACCTCGAGTTTCAAGCTTGCGAACTCGCCGTCATCTCACGTCGAAAACCCTAGGATGAAAATGCCTTAGGTGGGTGAGCTTGGGAGCGCGATGACTTGGAGGGATAATTGGTGTGGTCTCTGCCCCATTGACGTCAGGACGAAATCTATCTTTGACATTCTCCTGCCCCTCAAAGGATACGGAACGTCAGAGAGTCTACTGTTTTGATACTCACTTGTCCCTTGAAGGATAAGGAGTGTATGTTCACCTGCCCCCCGAAGGACAGGCAACGCTAGAGTGTTAACAGGGAGTGTCAAATAGGGGCAACTGTAGACATCCCATTTTAAATCTTGCAAATTTTGTGGTTTTCTGAGCCCTTAGGACCACACTTAACCTAATAAAACCAAATCCATAGTTCACATAGTCTACCTTGTGATCTGGAACCAGCTTGCCAACCTGTAACCCTACAGAACCCTGTTTTAACCCAAATTTCTGTAAATGGCCTGTTTTACTAAAAAAATCATTAAAAATAGTAAAAAACTCTGTTTTGACCCAAATTTTCTCTGAAACTTCACAAGAGGCTGAGAAACACACTAGAAGTAAAAAATCTCAATTTCGACAAAAATTAGTGTGTCCAACATGAAGCGTTCCGCCCCAGTGACATGACTCGTGCCGCCCAGCTTTGGGCGACACAGAGCGTGCTGCTCAGGCGACACAACTCATGCCACCTAGGCAACACAGAGCATGCCACTCAAATTCGCACCTCCCAAAATTCAAACTTTTTAAAATTTAAATTATTTTGACTAGGGATTGGTTGGTTACGGGGATAACTCTGCCCCAACAAATCCCTCGTTGATAAAAAACCATTTTGAGATCATTTGAGGGAGGTTAGAACAAAAACTCTAGGAGGCTTTGAGAAACCAGAGAGACTTTAGAAACTTTAGGCTGGAAAGATAAACCTGGGAGATACAGAGAGAACCTTTACCCCGCTCTACACCTCAAACCTAAACTTTCCCTAGATCCGAACTTAGGGTACAACCATCCCAAAGATGTGCCGATTATCAACACTTGAATCAGAAGGGCAACGAGGAATCGGTTATGATACAGGCGAGCCCCAAAGGCTAGGGAAGCTAGGGTCATCTGGCTCGGTCCGGTAACATTTCTTCTCCTTTTACTATTATTTCTTTTGTTTTCTTCACTTAATTTTGATCTAAATTTGGTTATTTTGATTTAAAATCATATTTTAAATGCTTTTGATCAAGCTGGCTCCGCCACAGATCTGAGAGCAGATCTGCTCATTTCTGGGTAGATCTAGCCTCAGATCTGAATTCGATTTGTTTTAACTTTCTCTACCATTTCGTTTCATTTTATTTATCAGTTTAAAATGTCCGATCAGAGTGATCTACATTCACAGATCGCTTCAATTTTGCGCTGTAAACACTCGTAGCCATTGAAAGTCAAAATAGATTGCTTGGAGACTTTGATAGTTTGTTTATCCTTTTAAACTTTGAGTTTAGTGAATGGCACGATTATAACCACTTTATTTGAAAACTACCAGATAAAAGTGATATGTGACCTCCTTGTATTAAAAATAGATAGTCTCTTTGTATACTTTTGCATATCAAATTACAAAAATAAAATATATATTATGTAATATATAACATAGTTGGAATAAGACTCGGATGATGATGACTACATAATATATAATATATCCATGCTGTAAAATATGATATACACACACACACACACACACACACATATATAAGAAAATTCATCCCAATACCTATAGGTGAAAATAAATAGTGATTGCGCCTACCTGTTTCACTGTCCAAATTTCATGGCACAGTCACGATTGTCCGATAGCGTTTTATTGTTAATTATTTTTCTACAAATCGAAATGACCTAAAATTTTAAGAGTATGTAGATCTTACTGAGACGCATCTAATAAAAATATAAAAAAAATTATCCACAAAATAACATTGACAAAAATACCCCCAAAACGTTTTGGGGGTATTTTGGTCAATATGTTTCATGTAAAAGATTTTTTTTTATATTTTTCAAAGATTCCCCTAATTTTTTATGAATACACACTCTAAATTTTATGTCATTCTAATTTTTAGTAAAAAAATGAAATATGAAACATTACCGGACAATCGTGACCGTGCGATGAACTTTAAACCGTGATGAGGGTAGGCAAAATCACTGTTCATTTTCGCCTATGGGCATTACGCAGTGTTTTCCATATATATATATATATATATATATATATATATATATATATATATATATATATATATATATAGGGAAAATATAAGATTAGCCCACTAGCTCATATGAACATATGAGCCCAACGTCCCAAATTGAATATGGGCCGATCTGACGATCACGGATGTCCGGTAGTGTTTGATTTTTTTTTTTTCACAAATTCAAATTACTTGAAATTTTTGGTGTGTTTTCTTCCCATCAAGGCACACCTAATAAAAATATAAAAAAAATTATTCGTAAAAAATAAAATGACCAAAATCCCCCTAAAATTTTTGGGGGTATTTTGGTCAATTTATTTCATGTAAAATATGTTTTTGATATTTTTTGAAGATTCAAATATTTTTTATGAACACATATCTAAAATTTCAAGTGATTGAAATTTGTAGAAAAAAACCTAAAATTCAAATACTATTAGACATCCGTGATCGTCAAATCGGCCCAGAATCAATCTCGGACGTTGGGCTCATATGTTCATATGAGCTAGTGGGCTAATCTCATATATATATAGATGAAAAGTCTTCCCAACGCCTATAGGCAAAACTGAACAGTGATTTCGCCTACCCTCATCACTTCCCAAAGTTCATCGTATGGTCGCGATTATCCGGTAGTATTTTGTTTTTCATTATTTTTCTATAAATAGGAATGATCTGAAATTTGGAGAATTTGTACATCTTAGTGAGGCACATCTAATAAAAATATAAAAAACATAATTCGTGAAAAATAAATGGATCAAAATACCTTCGAAAATTTTCGAGGGTATTTTGATCATTATTTTATGTAAAAAAAAAATTGGATATTTTTCATTGATTCGCTTATTTTTTATGAACACACACTCCAAATTTCAGGTCATTTCAATTTGTAGAAAAAAATTGAAAAATGACCAGACAATCGAGACCATGCGATGAACTTTGGATGGTGATGAGGGTAGGCAAAATCACTGTTCATTTTCGCCTATAGCCATTTTTTAGTATCTTATATATATATATATATATATATATATATATATATATATATATATATATATATATATATATATATATATATATATATATATATATATATATATATATATGGGTAAACCTTACAACAACTGGCTAGCTACAATGAATAATATATAGGTGGAACGAGAGCCGTCAAATCTTCATCATACGGTTCAGAATACACATCACTATTTTAATTTTAATTTTTTCTATAAATCTGATTAATATAAAATTTTGGGTGTTTGTGCCTAACACTATTTCGCACCATATAAAAATGTAAAAAAATTACTTTTAATAATTTAAAATGATCAAACTACCCCCATCATTTTTCAAAGGTATTTTGATCATTTTATATTTTGATAAATTTTTTTTTTTTGTGCGCCCTATTTTTTAGTACACATGTCTAAAATTTCATTATGATCTGATTTATAGAAAAATAATTAAAATTAAAATAATGATATGCATTCTGAACCCTATGATGAAGATTTGACGACTCCCATTCCACCTATATTACTATTATAGCTGGCCAACTATTGTTAGCTTTTTCATATATATATATATATATATATATATATATATATATATATATATATATATATATATATATATATATATGAGCAATGATTTCATGCAACAATTGCATCATACCATAATGCAACGACACTTCTAGAAAACCATGTTTGTGTTATTTGTATGACCCAAAATTTGGCACACACACACTCTTCATCTCATTATCAATCCCCCCAAAAAAAAAGAGTTCAATTTGAACCCTAGATATGGTCAAAATGAGTCCCTTCCAAAAACTAATCTAAACCATTCATTTGGTGAATTTCAAGATCTTAGCTTTTATAAACTCAAAATCATTTTTTTCTTTTTTAACATTGTTCGTCTAATGATAATAAAGTCATCCAAAAATATTGGAAATGAAAAAAACATTCTATGGCCTAGATCCAAGCATCTCACCAAAACAAACGACTTATGTTAATTGGGTTAAAAAAATACTTTCTAGGTTGTGTTTTAAAAAAAAAAAAAATTATGATTGTTCATTAGAAAGAAAAGAGTGTATATTAAAAAAAAAGTGTATATTCCAAATTTTGGATCAAACAAATGGCCATAACATGGTTTTTGAAGGTTGTTGCATTATATTATGATGCAACCGTTATATATATATATATATATATATATATATATAAACCTTACAATAGTTGGCCAGCTATAATGAATAGTATATAGGTGGAATGTGAGTCATCAGATCTTCATCATTCTGTTCAGAATGTACATCACTATTTTAATTTTAATTTTTTTATATAAATCTGATTAATATGAAATTTTGGATGTATATACCTAACATTATTGTGCACCATATAAAATATAACAAAGGTATTTTCAATAATTTAAAATAACCAAAATACCCCCATCATTTTTCAAAGGTATTTTAGTCATTTTATATTTTAGAAAATATTTTTTATTTATTCACCCTATTTTAAGTATACATGTATAAAATTTCATTATGATCCAATTTATAGAAAAATAATTAAAATTAAAATAGTGATATGCATTCTGAACCGCATGATGAAGATCTAACAGCTCCTATTCCACCTATATTACTATTCATTATAGCATATATATATATATATATATATATATATATTCAACCTAGGTCCAACCTTGGTAGATCAGGGTTGGACCTGATCTAAACAAAAGAAAAAATCACCAAAAAAAAATAAAAAAACGAGTCTTGAAGCCTCCAGACTGAGGAATCTTCGTCGCAGCGCAATCACCAAGCCTAACCCTTTTTTATTTTTTAGTTTTTTATTTTTTATTTTCTTGGACTTTAAGCTATGTCAGTGGCACAACCCAAACCATCATATTTCAACCAATAACGAGCGGTAATTATAATCTTCTTGTACAAAAAACAAATCAGATTATACAGCTTCTCTCCTTCCATTACATCGTTGCAAAACAACACTAAAGCATGAAATGTCCGCAGAAAATATGGAAGAACTAAATTTTGGAGATCCTAAAGGCTAAAACTAAAAATACCATCAACGGCTTTGATTTATGCTTTTTTGGTATGGTGGATCCACAGTTCCTTTCTTGCTTGATTATTAGAAAAAGAAAAATTCTTTTCCTAAAAAAAAAAATCCAATTATCAAAGAAAGGAAACTTGCCTCAAACAAGAAAGGAAAAGAAGTAGAAAAATGTCTACAAACCAAGAACGCTCTGGCAAAAATTTTCATGAAATCCACCGAATTATTGGGCCTTTAATAGGTAAGAAAAAAGTTTTATACAAGTGCGAGGCTCTAAACAATCAAATTATAGCACACCTAAAAAATTTCATTGGAAGAGGTTGTTTTGATGACCAAATATCTTGAAATTGTTCATCTCAACCTCAAGAGAAAAAAATAAATTTCAAGTCTTGGAAATAGTGCATCTTGTAATGCATTTTTTGACCGTCAATTTTCAAGTTTTCTTAAATCTGCTTGATCTACACTATTTTTTAAGCTTTAAAGTA
This sequence comes from Amborella trichopoda, assembly GCF_054954075.1. NCBI lineage: Eukaryota > Viridiplantae > Streptophyta > Magnoliopsida > Amborellales > Amborellaceae > Amborella > Amborella trichopoda. Next base: position 17,007,525 of record NC_142342.1, on the reverse strand, counting down.
TATTTTAAAACTATCACGAAGATTTCCAGTATTAAAATCACATATCTCAACACTATTTACAGGTTCACTCTTATTTGATTGTTTAGAGATTTGACTCTATACTTAAATTTTCGTCTACAAAAGGTAGATATTTCAATGAGCTTCATTTTGAAACAAATCGTAACTTGAAAATTGAGCTATGAGCTTCATTTTGAAACAAATCGTAACTTGAAAATCGAGCTAAAATTCTGGATAAAATTGTGCTTTTAAGTAATACACTGCAAAATTTCAACCCATCGATGAACTTTTTAAAAAGAAAAAATTGAGCAAAATCCAAAGCTATAAGGGTGAGAAGGACATATGCACATGTGCATCACACATTTGGCCAATTACACATAGCGCGACGACCTTGATTCGCAAGGAATTAAGAGCTACGACAAATCTAGTTCCCAACAGTATGAGCCATAGCGAACCTGATCATCAACAAACCATGAGTTTGAGGCGTATGAGGTCCCCAGCAAACATTGTTCCATACCAACCAAAAAACACGTGCATAGGCTAAAGGCATGCTTTGCCCTTTCGTATTTTTTTATTCTATAGTATAAATCATGGTATTTAGCAACACCATGTATCGTAGTCCAAGAGAGTAGACAAACTCTACACGTGCAAAGGTTAAGGATGCCTGTGCATAAAGTGCGCCCTTGTCCCCCACATATGCAAGCGCACATGTGCCCTGCAATCTCTACACGTGGATTCTCTCTCCTTTGTTCCATGAACACATAGAGAGCATTTCACCTTGTGAATATGACTCCCTCTCACCCATTTACAGGAGGTGGGACTAAACAAGTTATGCGGAGCCGGGCTGGGCTGAACTGAGCCATAGTTTGTCGTTCATGCCGTACTTCCCTTATACCCAGTCAGCTACAGTTGACAATATTTTACGTTTCAATCCCTTCTTTAATACAACATGCATCGTGAAAATATTATTCCCTTCATTCCCAACAAAGAGGAAGGGGGTAAGTTCGAGAACGAGGGCAATATAAGAGAGAGTCATTTGGTAAGGTGTATCTTTAATTATCAAGAGATTCGGACCCGTCGGGTACCCCACCTGCAGTTTTGAGGGGCTGGTCAAGTCTTTTTTTTGGCTTTTATAGGATGCAAAAAGCATACATATTATGAGGCGCACCTCCAAATTTTATCATGTAATTTTGTTGTAGAAAATTCTTAGGATTATCTTAAAATCTATTTTCATATCTAATTAGAAAATTTTAAATTTCAAAAATGGTTAAAATCAAATAGATCCATAAATATATGAAACTCTTGAAAATGGACACTCTAGATAATGTGATGAAAGATGCACTATTTTTAGATTTTTTTTTTTTTTATATTCATACATCTCGATGTCGTGATGATCTGTTAGAGGGTTTTTCAACATTAAAACAACACTTCCGATATATTTTTGAGGTGCAAATGTGATTCTACATTTTAAGGTTGTGACCTTATATAAACTTTTCCCATATTTAAAATATAACATTAATGATCCGTCTTTCTGTTAGGGCTTCTAGTCACCGCCTCTATTCCAGGTGTCATTGTTGTGATTGTGGAAGCTTTAAACCCGATGAGTTAATATTTGGCAAATAAAGTACAAAAAATAAAGCAAAAAATATGTACCACAAGAAATATTTGGCAAATAAAATACAAAAAATAAAACAAAAAATACATACCACAAGAACACAAATATTTACGTGATTCATTCCAGAAGGGCTACATCACAGGCACAGCAAAATATTGATGTTAGACATATTTTAAAAGAATTTTAATCCTTTTTGGATTTCTTGTTCTCTTAGGAAACTTATCGATATCAATCTCAATCCCACGTAATATGGAATATCTCATTCCCACATATCGATCAATCTCAATCAATCCCACCAAATAAGGGATTTTTTAATGTGGGTGATTTTGAATAGCATCAAATCCAACAGTGATATATATATATATATATATATATATATATATATATATATATATATATATATATATATATATATATAAGAGTCCATAATAAATAAGAAACTTCCGATGCAGGTTAGATATATCTCAAAAGACTAAGAAATATATCGAAGACTCCTAATCCTTTTTGGATTTCTATTTCTCTTAGTAAACTTATCAATATCAGTCTCATTCTCAATCCCACGTAATATGGTAATATCTTCATTCAAGAATATCTCAATTCCACATATGGATCAATCTCAATCAATCCCACAAAACATTAGATTTTCTAATGTGGGTGATCTTGGATAGCACCAAATTCAACTGTGACATGGTTTAAGATCCAATTTTTGCCTAATTTAGACCGGGAGTACGTTTAAAATCTTGTGTTTTTGTTTTTCTTTTTCTTTTTTTTTTTGGTTTTTTTTTTTTTTTTTTTGGCCATTTAGACATTTCGATTTTTCTTAGAGATAATAGAGATTCTTTTTCTTCCTTTTATGTTTCTTTCTTCTCTCTGTATTTCACTTTTATTTGGAGGTGAAAGTGACTATATTTTCGTTTGAGGCATCACCTTTGTTTGATTTGGATTCTCTAATTTTAATCATTGGTCAATTTGTTGGTTAAAGAGAAAATAAAATGTTTGCCTGTTTGATTCATAAGCTTCATGAATTTCACCCCTTCTCTCTTCCACGAGCATACAGTAGGTCTCTAAACCTTGGCCTTCTTTTCTTGTGTTGAGTTGAGAGTTTAACACCATATTCAATCTAATTGCATGCTTTCTCAGCCTTCTAAGTTCATAAGCTTCTTTATTTCTCTCGCTTGAAACCACATTCTAAGGTTTTGATGTGGTTTCATTTGAGAGAGAGAGAGGTTTCATTTGCCTTGTTTAATTTATTATTTACCACAGAGAATGGAGCGTAAAAGGTGGATATTTTGAAAGGACACATCTGTGTTTGTCAGAATTTAATACGGGCAAAGCAGTCCTAACCCGTAAAACAGATAACTTTGTTTTAGAGAGAGAAACCATGAGAGAGAGAAACAAGTTATAAGGGGACAAGTATACTTCGAATACAAATTTAGAGAGAGAAACCCTGTGTGGGCTGATTAATAGTTATAAGGCAAGATTTTCGGCGGATTTCTGGGAATACTCAAAGTGTTTTCGGCGAATTTCTGGCGAGAATCGGCTAGGATTTAATAACAGATAACTTTTTTTTGTTTACTTTAATATCGATTTACCAGTTTATTTTAGAAAATTAAATAATCAAAATTTTATATATTTGCCTTTTTGGGTTTATGAAATTTAGGGTTTATCAATTTTGGAAAGTTATTTTGAATTTTTGTTGCAAGTTTAAGGTTATTTTGAAGAGCTTTTACGTTTGTATAAGACCTTCAAAACATTACCAGAGAAATTTTTTTAAAAAAGAGAAAAAAGCCTAATAATTATTGCAATGGATTTTATGTTCTGTAGAAGCCATTAAAACAAAAAAGAGAAACTACAAAAGAGTCAAAAAAAAAAAAAGAACAAGAACAAGAAATAACTGCAAAAAAAAGAAGAAGAAAAAAGGACATGGAATAATTTTGGTGCACTTTTTTGTTTGTTTTACTTTTTCCGTCAGTTTCGGTTTGAAAAATACCAAAAAGAATAAACAGAAATAAAAATAAATAAATAAATAAATTCCTTTTTGAATTATATTTTATCTCTTTTTTCGAATTTTCATTTTTTATTCTATGCACTTTTTGGATTTTCTAAAAATCAGTGAAGCCCAAAATTTATTTTGGAAAATGAAAAAAGGACAAAACAGAAAATGATAAAATACAAAAAAAAAAAAAAGAAGATATATATTTGGGGCATTGTATTGTTATTTGACTTATTCTATTGTTAATGAATGATTTGTTATTGTCTCTTTGATAATTATTTGAGTATTTTATTGGTAATGAGTATTTACTTATTGCTTGATGAATTATTCTTATTTATAATATCTATACATACTTGACATTTTGAATCTCATTTCATGTTGTGTTCTCCTAAAATTGCTGAGTCGCCTTTATGACATAGAGATAATTTTTAAATTTTGATATTGAAAAATATATTTTTATTTAGGTGAATATTTATGTATTTCTAGAAAGGGTGTGGTTTGAATAGAACCTAGCCGTTGTCTAAACGTTAAGACATGGAGATTTGGCGCAAAATTTAGAGGTGTCATTATCAGTAGATTTTTTTGATATTGGTTCCGTTATTAATCCCAACGGTATTCTCACAATTTTAAAAAAACGTTCTCACATTTTGGTAATAAATCTTTCCATTTCTTAGCCACTTCACTACAAATTTAAATTAAATTTCAAAAAATTTTGACTCAATTTGGAAAGTCCCTCCTCCCTCTCTGCAACTCTTTTCCTCACAGTTTCTCTCTCCTAAACTGATATATACTCTTTCTCTCTCCTTAAACAGAAGCTTGGCCCCAAAACTCTCTCTGGTACTGGCATGGTGATCAAGGAACAAGGAAAAAAAGGCTGGAAAGGAATGGGTCGACGAGCGATAGAGATCAAATACATAGAGAATAAAAACGCTCGCCATGTGACATTCTCTAAACGGCGTCTTGGGCTCTACAGAAAGGTGTTTGATTTATGTATAGATGGAGGAGCAGAGTGTGCGGCGGTGCTCACTTTCTCAGAAGCAGGTAAACCCTTCCCCTTTCTGTATCCTCACACCGACTCTGTCCTGCAAAGGTTCATCCAAACTCAAGACCCCAACAATCAACAAGCCTCCTCATCTTCTTCGCAACCTACTGGGCGTGTGCACGACCCCTTGATGGAGGAGTACTATGGGTTGGTGAAAGAGCTGGAGGCAGAGGAGGCGCTGAGCTTTGCGCTGAATCAGAGGACACCCAAATTTGGGTCTGGGTCCGGGTCAAGGTCAGGCTTTTGGTGGGAGGCCGACATGACAAGGATGGGGCAACAAGAATTGAAGCGCTGGGCCATTGCACTTGAGACACTGAGGGAGATGGTGGCTAGGCGAGCATTTGAGGTCCAGGCGAGCGTGAACCCAATTGGGGAGGGCTCAACTCACATGGCCCAAGTCTGTTGCAGTCCTGTTGAGCACTCCAGCCCATTGGAGGTCCCTGAGGATTCGAGCGAAGTGGGGTCTGGCGCAGTGGAAGTGGGTGGGAGTTTTGAGTATGAGGAGGAAGAGGAGGAGAAGAGATGGGGGGTAGCAGCAGAGGAGGTGCCTGCATGGTGGTGTTGGAGTGATTGTACTCCTCCTACCTGCTGATATTTTCTCAACTTTTCAATAGCGACACCAGAAGAAGAAGAATTAGTAAGTGAGGGGAGCAGTAAAAAGGCACAATACTTTATTTATTTATTTAGATCCTTATCTTTCTAGTAGGTATTAGTTGGGTCCATGTTCTCTATCTTCAATTTACCTCGGTTTTGTCTTTGAATTCCTTTTTGTTTGTATATAACCTCCCTGCTCCCTGGTTTCATGCTCGTTTTTTTTTAGGGCTTTGAGGCTGGAGAGAGAGAGAGAGAGAGAGAGAGAGAGAGAGAGGTGAATGTATTTTCTTTGTTTTTGTAGATTTTTAGTTCTTGGGCTCTAAACATAGTACATTACATTGTTTATTTTAATTAAGTACAAGGCACGCATTTTTCATCTGATATTTTTTGAAGCTGCTTCAATGTACGTTAGTGTCAATATCTTCATTGATCTGCTCTTGTTTCCTCTCTTCTTTTTTTTGAATTATTTTTTTTGCCCTATTCTCCGATTATGGCTTGAGATTCAGTTCTGTTTATGATTCATTTTCTGTTCAAATTGAAATATTTACTTGTTTTCTTTAAGACGAGTTCATTTTATGCTTTTTTTTTTAAGGCGTTATTTTTTAAATGATTTAGCCAAGGTTTTTGCTAGGAATAATCGTGTAAATACTTGAAGGATCAGTTCTTGTTATTGTAAAATTGGTTAATCTAGAATCTAAGACTCTGGGCCATTAATTGTGAAATTCAGTTACATTTGCCATCAGGATTGAAGTTGTTTAACCATTTGATTGAACTTGCATTTCTTGGATAATTACTTATTTTTAACTTGAATGTTTTTTATACTAGAGGTTAAGCTAGATTTAACCATAGCTAAGTGGCATTTTCTGGTCTCAAGTTTCAGCATTTTTGGAATTTTTGGTCTTTTTTTTCTCAATTTTCTGAAATCTTCCTTATGTATCGACGTTTGAATGTGTTCCTTTATTCACATTGATTGACTTATTTTGGGGTTCATTATTATATTAAATAGTTAACATAGTGGCCTGGATCCGCTTTTTGAAAGAATTAAATTACATTGAGTTTTCTTTTCTTTAAGATCTGTAAAAAGAAAAAATTGATTAGGCTAAATATTTAGGGGCAACACCTCATGCTGCTTTGTTTATGTGGTTATTTTTGTCCTTCAGTTTTGTATCTGAAGTATGTTTGTGGGATAGTTACTTTTTCCTTATTATTTGTATTTGTATATAGGGTACAGGTTCATGCTGCTTCAACCATAGATCAAATCTTATGATAATGGGTTATTTTTGCCATGTTTGTATAACATTGTATTGACAGAAACATAGAATAGGAGTCTCTTGATGAGTATTATAGACATGCCGGTGTATGTAAATTTAGCTTTCAATGATTTGATGGAAAATATTTATATTTTAGGTACTTCATTGTGAAAGTCATTTGGGGTGTTTGGATGTCAAACCATTTTCATCATGAGAAAAGTGCTGAGGGACATTTCATCCATTTCTCATGAAGAAACTGGAATTTTCCTTGCTGCATTTTTCATACTGGGCTCGTTTGGTTCGTGTGAAAACTTCCATCATGAAACAGGTTTCATATAAAACCTACAGTTACACTGGTTCGTGTGTAAATTCGATTTAAACCTTTTCCATAGGAAATAGTTTTACCACTACAAGAAGCAAAGAAGCAAATCTTGTGAAAAGCAATTTCCATCTCACGAGGTGGGGAGTAGGTCACTGGGAACCCATTGCCCCTCTCTCAGTCCTCTGCATTAAAACCTTGCCTCTCCCTCACAAACCCTAGCCCTGCCCCTCTCTCAAAGCCATGCTGCCCCTCTCTCAAAGCCATGCCTTCTCTCTTACAAGGCCTCCCTCGACACTTTCTCTGTTAATTGCGTACCATTGGCACAAAATACCCTACCCCAGGAATTTACTGGACTTATGGAAATGTATACAATGAGACAAAAGTTCGAAGTGAGTAGTTCACCTTGAGCACAAAGGTTCATTGTGAGCCTGTTCATCCTGCAAACTGTAGTTGAATGCTAAAAGGATTTGGATTTAATTAGCCCCCTATTAGTGCCCGAAGTTATTGAAATTTGAAATGGAAACTTCTCACATGTTCATATACTAACCTACAAATTTCAGGTCAAACTAAAATCATTTCATCCGTCGATGTTGCCACTAGAGGAGTCCATTTTTCAGGTTGTATTTTGCTACACGAAATTGGCAGATAATAAAGATAGACTTTGATTGAAACCTATATCGGTGATCAAATAGAATGTCATTTTTATTATGGATTTTGAATAGATTTATCAAGCAACCCATAGAGTTTCAGGTTGATTGGTTGTCAAGAGCATGATCTACCAAACGTTCGCCATGAACCTACTCTATATATATGGAGTTCACCTTGAGTGCAAATAGTATACTATATTTGATTTATTTGGTCCTCTTATTTAACTCCAAAATTAATGAAACTTTAACAGTAAGCTTTTAGGCCATCTACATAAAAAAATATCAATTAGATACTAAAATTGTGGCCTAAAATAAGTTCACAGGGAGCTGTTTTTCATAGTCTGTGGTTTGCAACGTGAAATTGGCAGTATTTTGAGTTTGATTTATTTGGACTCCTTAGAATTGTCTCAAATTTTTAACTTTAGATCTACCACGCATATTCGTATCGAAGTAAAAAGCCTCACATTGGTTGAATTCGTTAACTTCTTTTAGTTCACGACAAACTCAATTTTATTACTTTGCTGCAGAGTGCAATAGATGAGCATCCCTTAGCTATCTAAGTAATCCCAAGTACTTGATTGGTAGGCTGTCTGTGCTGCATCCTAATCTGCAGGCTAGTTCTCGCAGTCGTTCGTCATTGACCACAATACCAATAAGCTCAATTTGATCAAGATTGTCCTCTGCAAATTACAAATACGAGTTAATTGGCCCTGTTCTGAACATGGAGAAACCTTCCAGCAGTCCATTCTAGTATAGTCCTTCAATTGATCTACTAAAAATGTCTACAACTACAGCAAAGAGGAAGGCTGAAAAGATCTCTAAATGGAAGGAAGAATCCTAATGAAGCACCATTTACAAGAACAAAAACGTGCAGAAGAGATGCATTCTGCTACCCAAGTCCTACATTTGTTTCGAAAAGCCACCTTCTCCATAACTTCAAGAAGCATGTCCAAGTCAAAATGAGATACACAGAGACAAATTATTTTGAAATAACCTTGTTGATGCCAACAACAAAAAGATGCTGGCACCCATGGCTATGTCACTGTTGATTTGAATGAAGCCTGAGCACAAAAGGTTGTAGCACCCTGTGGCTTGCAAGGCATCACTCTGTTATCAAATTACAGACCACCAGTATTAGAGACTGATTGATTTGAAGCCCACGCACCTAATAATGAGAGATAGAGAGAGAGAGACTCACAGTCCAGTAAGTGAAGAGCTTGGTGTTGTCCCCATACAGATATGGGCTTACCTGTTTCCCATGGGAATATACACGGAGTATTATTATTAGGGATTGTATATAATGAGACCATTTACCTTTGGAGAAGTGATATGATACAAAGGTTGTATTATACTATGATGAAATGGTGAGTTGGCCTAATTTTAGCCATTGGATTCTTTTGAATCCAACCGGTGAGAACTTCATTATAAAATTTGAAATATTTTGATTCAAAATTTGAATTCAAATTGAAGTGCTCCTTGAAAACCTGAAATCTCTTTGTGCGCCTCTATCTCCCGCTCATCTCCTCACTGCTGCCTCTCTCGTCTTCCCCTCCGGTCCCTCTCTCCTCTATCTTCCTCTCCTCATTGTCGACCCTAATCCTCCCTTTCTCTCTTCTTCCCGCTCCAAGCCTTCTCTCTCTTCTTTCTTCACTCATTTTCTTCCTCCATCTCTCTCATTAATCCCAAAAAAAGTGGACTTCATATCATTAGCAAACTCAGAAGCTCCAAATAGCCAAATCAGTATGGCTCAAGAAACCCAAACAAATTATAAAGTTATTCTTCCGATATTTCTCTCAAAAACCCCAATTCGAAATGAGGTATGTTTATTCCTTCAACTTAAGTTTTCTTTTTACCTATCTTGGTTGAAATGAGAATATTTTGGAAGAACTTGTGTTGTAAAAAATGGTTTTTGTCTTTTTCATTTAAATTTTTTTTTTTGGTGTGCATTCCATTAGATCTTAGTTTATAAACAAGGGGAAATATCATCGTACCCCTTATTTTTTTGTTTTCATATCTCAATAGACCCAAAGAGCCATAATATATGGCCTAACCCCCTGATTAATTTTATCACTTTTAACTATTTTTTTAACCTTAACAAATATAAAAAAGACATACTCATTATAAACCCTTTATCTCTTTAAGTGATATACTCCCCCCAAATTTCTCTCTCGAACATTCACCCTTTTTGTCTCTCTAACTGAGGAGAGAGAGTGAGAGACACATGGGGAGAGAGAGTGGAAAAATAGGTAAAGAGAGAGATTTAGGGAAAAATCACGTGAAGAGAGAGAAAAGATGGTATTTAGAAAGGATATGTCTTTCTTATATTTGTTTGGGGCAAATAAATAGATTTAAAAGAGAGAAAGTTAGCTTAAGGAGTTAAAAGATATAAAACTTAAAATTTTTATGACCAATGATATGTTTTGAAACCTTGGGTCTATTGAGATATAAAACTTAAAAATGGGGGGTGTAGATATATTTTCCCTATAAACAATTATAAACTAATTTTGTAAACAATTTTTTTTTTGAATTTTAGGGTTTTTGTTTTATGAGCTCCAGGATAAAAAATATTTTCTTTTTAATAATCTCTAATGTAGGAAATCAAATCTTTTGTATAAATTTTTTTTTATATAAGATTTAAAATCCTAGACCTGAATTTTATAGTATGCACACTAGAAAAGAGCTACAGCGAGTGGGTTGTGGATTCTATGAGCTTCTTGGTCAAAATAATTTGAAAAGCTTTTTGAATGCGCCTTGTATTGAATGCATCCAGATATCTATGATTTTTTATAGAAGAAGTGATTTTTGGGAGCTATTAAAGCCTAAACCTATTTTTTGTAGTGTGGAACGGGTTGTAGTTTTTTTTTTCTATTTTTTTATAATGAATTTTCTGGTTATGGGCCTTTGAACTGTTAAAAGACAATGATTTCTTAACTGATTTAACTAGTTCTCTTGCTTCATCATCATCAAAGCCTTTTCGTAGCTATTTGGGGTCGGCAACGAGTTCTTTTCCTTGAACTCCTTAAACAATTGTATCTTTATACAGTATTTCTTACTCTGTTCAAATTCATGTCTATGAAATTGTAGGGATTTCTCATCTTCAGGTAGTTTCTATTATAAATTCTAAGACATGGTGGGGCAATAGTTTTATTTTGCTTTTCCATTTTGCATTCATGAGAAGCATGTTTTTCTTTTGAATTTGTTTTATTGGTTCTTAGTGGGATTCTATTAACATCATTTTCTTATCAATAAAGAGGTAGTCACTGGAGAATATAGATTAGAGGAATTAATTGTTGGACTTGGTCCTTATAGAAATTTCGGGGAAGTTGGAGTTTATGCAATATTCCTCCACAATATACAATTTGTGATTGTGAATTGTGGGGACTATTGCATATTGAAAAACAGTCACTGACTAGTATTTTGCAACTTTGTTTTAAGGATAGCTCAAACGATTTATAATCTTGTAAGGAATTTTTTATGAATTTCATTAATGTATAGAGTTGAGACCTTCATCATAACTCTTCTTGATATTTGTTGCATATGTTATAATCACAATAATGGTTAGTAGTGTGTGTTTGTGGGGGTAAGGACACTGAACTAAGCATCAAGCAACTTGAATTAGATATAACTGATGTTATTGCAGAGCAAGAGTCTGAAATGGCTTTGGGATTGAATTTCATCTTACACCTGTTTTAATATGAATACATGGATGAAAATTAGATAATTAAGCTGGCTTGGCCAATTTCGTTGATTATAGTAATGTCATCATGATGGTTGCATCAGTTATTTTTTTCACAGTTGATGAGGAATGTCCACACTATGGTTCATGATCTTAATGGAATTTTGTCAATATTAGAGCAAGGCTTTGTAAAGGGTTTTATTGATGCTAAATTGGCTTCATGCTTCTCTCCTAGAGGAAGAAAAAGAAAGAGGGCACAGGCACACATCAACCTACATTATGTTTCAGTACTTCATTGTAAAGAAGTTTTCTTATCAATATATTTTCATTTGGATTATTCAGCTCTTTACAACTTAAATGTGTGGTTCCTACATGTGACAATCGAAGTTTCAATTTCACATGACTTCTATAATGAACAACTTTCTCTCCAACTATGTACTTTGTGGCTTTGATTAAAATAAATTTGTCATTTCATGAAGTGTAAATTCATTGTGTGGTTCCTAAAGAAAATCAGATTTAGTTGATGGTTTGAAGAAATTGGGGTATTTGTTCTAAATACAAAACAGGATAGTGCTCTGCACAATATGAATAGAGAGAGAGAGAGAGAGAGAGAGAGGGAGAGGTTTGTTCTATACATAAAACAAGATGATGTTCTATACAATATGGAGAGAGACTGAGAGAAAGAGAGAGAGAGTAAATGGCAAGCTTCTCATCTATTGATTCAATGTAACTGACTTATAAAAAGGTTACCACCAAACTAACAAGATTTTGAGAGGATCTAAAATAAGACCAAAAAATAAGAAAACAAGTGTTCAAAATTGTATAGAATGGCGTTCATTGAATTCGTTGATCCACTCAGCACCCAATCCAAATTTCAATATAATAGAATTGGTATTTTTCACCCTCTGTATGTTGCATGCCAATAATCAAAGACCCCAACTGTTCAAATCCATGCGTGCTCAGTATCAAAGCCATACTTGAAGATGATGTCAATAAACGATTGAAACATAGAGAAACCATTCAATGCAGTAAACCTCAGATTGTTTACTATTTAGTCCAAAATTACAATTGTTCGCAGCCCCATGGAAAAAGACCACATATACAAAAATTGGTGCTTGAGGCAATATTCTATATAAAAATATGGTACCCCTTAGAAAATGGTAACATGTACAAAAAATGGTGCTTGCGGTAGCATTCTTTACAAAAGTGGTGCTAATAAGATATCACAAGTTCCACCAAAAGAGAAATTTCCTAAGATCAAGAAGTAGTGCTAATGAGAGATCCCGCAATTCTTCTTGATAAGCCGGCTTTCATGAGACCTAGATATCGTCAAAAGAGCAAGCAACTTCCTGTAACATGCGATTGGATTTTACACTTGAGGAACATGGTTGTTAATGCAACTTCTCCAATACTCTTCAAACATGAAGAGCATGATTGTCACTTGAATTTGTTACAAAACAAAATATTAATTAATTGAGGGGGGGAGGAAAAGAGAGAGAGAGAGAGAGATCAATTACAAATTCATTAACAATTGAAAGTGTTGGATTTAAAAAATGGGTTAGTTTAAGAACCTTTTGATTTGCAATTTTCGGTATTCAGTATACTCCTCAAAGTTGGGCAATTCCTTTTATCATGACCACTACCTTTACACATGGTACATTTCCTATAATTCTTTTATGTATTCTCTAAGAATGATTTCAACTGATACTTAGAAGGCTTTCCTTTCGTCTTCACTAGGGGGTCAAGCACTCTCTTATGGTTTATTAAATTCACTTCTCCACTTATATTGACACTTAATTGCAAAACTTGGGAATCTTTTGGGCTGCCTTGTTAACGTGTTTTATCAATATTTCTTTAACAATTGCAACCCTCATCAAGAACACGCATTGCTTCTTGAAATGTTTCTTTATACATAGCTCCATTCTGTGGAAAGTTTATCGTCTTTCTACACAATTTATTGTATCGTATGGTCAAGGATTCATGCAAATCAACTTGCATTGTATGACTATGTTCATCTATTACACACCCTTCCTTAGCATTTTTTGTCCATCGCTTCAAGATGTAACAAGGTGGGATTTTTAAAAAAAAATTCATTATGAGAACAATTAAAATGTGCCCACAAAGTAATCCAGCGAGCTAAAACAATTGTTAGCTACAAGTTACTTTGATTTCAGGTACATCTAATGTAACGATGAATACCCTTTTCTCTTCATCATATTTTGAGACTTTGAATACAATGATTTCCCCATCATTCTTTGGTTCTATTACAACATACTTAATACTGCGACATAATTCCTCTTGGAATTTGTCAAACACTGCTTTGGTATAAATGCATATTGTTTCTTTCTCCATTGGCAAATAGGTCTTCAAAACCCGATGTTTGTGAACTGTTTCAAAGTTTGCATCTCTCTCCTTTCTAAACCGACTATCTAATGCAATTGTATAATTCTCAATAAATTCTTTTAGAGTGCTTTTTGCATTTACGTAGCCATCAAAAAATGAATTCATACTCTCACTCCATTCGGTTGTAGACATCTCTGCAAAAAATGTTTTGCGCATGAATGCTGGAACCCATTGCTTACAAATGTCATACATTCTGATTAGCCATTTATTCTCTCTTAAATTGTAGCGATCAGTGATTGTTTACCAACGCGATTCAAACTCTTCTATTGTCTCAGAAATATGGATGCATTTGTGAAAATCATCACTAAAACTTTTTCCATGTTCTGCTTATATATGAGACAACTTCTCTAGTACTTTCTTCAAAATGTGTCATAAGCAAAGAAGATAGCGACTATTCGGAAATACTCATCTGATGGGTGCTTCCATGGCAAGATCTTGATCAATGATTATTGAAGTTGGATGATGATCAGATACTGCTTGAAGCCATATCTTAAATAGCCAAACAAATGACTTTTGACTTTCATCAACTAGTAAATCACAACCAAATAACACATATTGACGATGGTGGTTTACTCCTTTAAATGGCGCAAAAGGCATTCGATATTTGTTTGTCAAATAAGTTATATCAAACACAACAACATCCCAAAAAGATTGATAGTTCATCTTTGATCTAGCATCAACCTAAAATATTCTACTTAGACGTTCATTCTCTTCTACTTGCATCGGATAGAAATTGCAAGATTCTCAAATTGCATATTTCTAAAGTATTCAAGGACAAGTTGAACATCTCCTTTTTCAAATCTCTTTTGCCCACTTTTGACAATGTGATTTCGATAATGACGATCAGTGAAGGCAAGATTGTCACTTCCACCCGCTTCTTGGCTAGGCACAATATAAGCAGAAGATGCCATAAAAACCAATATGATAAATTTACAATTAGACAATAAAGCCTCTAGCAATCATGAGAATCCCTACATAAATCAAATGTAATTGTCGTGATTTTTTTCCATGGGAAGTAAAAGAACAAAGAATCGTTACATGGAGAAAATGGTTTTGAAGCAGAGGAATCTCAAAAACAAGCAATTGAACACAAGCTCAAAATTCATTTTTTTATCATTATCTAAGCAACAACAAGAGTAAATGATGCTAAAAGCAATGGTCTCTTCTATCCATGTAGGTAAGTTGAATCAATTTAGTTAGTTTGATGTAGGTAAGCTAAATGATGCTAAAAGCACTGTGTCCAGAAATGTGTAAATCTTCAGCAATGTTGGCCTACCAAATACCAAACTTTGACATAACTTCGCAATTCCAAAATTTAGTTATTCCCATTTAATAAAGGGGAATAAGAGCAGGTTTTGGAAGCATGGACGAATATGGGCCATAATGTTGTCAGAATAGTCTGTAAAAATGGTGGTCCTGTGTGGATGGTTTGATGATCTCCGTGTTAGATTCCACAAGTATGGTAAAGACAAAAGGAGAGAGAGAGAGAGAGAGAGAGAGAGAAATAGAGAGAGACAGAGTTACTTTTTATTGTACTTGATGTAGAGAGAGAGAGAATGTTACCTATTTTTTGCTGTAACTGATGTAAAGAGAGAAAGTTACCTAGTTTTTTGGTTTAGGGTTTCCCTTTGAGGATGAGTTTGAGACTGATGAGTCACTTGTATTGGGAGAAAGCTTTGGAAGGTGGAAGTGGGCATTGGGAGAGAGCTTTAGCGGGTGGAAATGGACAGAGGTAGATTTCGTTTTGGTTTCCCTCGCTTTTTTTAGTCCCTCTTTCTTAGGTGAGCTTTGAGCGACATCTCACCATTGGTTTTAGATTAATCTAACAGATGAGATGAAGCCACCTCACCATTTCATTCTACTTTAATACAATGGTTGCATCATATCACTTCTCTGACCTTTGATACTAGGTGATCACAATTATTTACAAGCATCCGATGTGAAATTTGATAGCTTGGATATGTTACAAAGTTCGAGAAAATTTCTTTTGAAGTTTGACCTTGGTGAATGGAATAATTGCAACAACCCAATTTCACATTCCATGGTCAAGATTAATGTAACCACCTCTATACCAAAGATAAATGGTCTCATTCTATACTTTCCCTCAAAATTATTTGCATTTGCAGCTTAAGATGGTCAGTTTAATAGGAAAATTAGCATAGAAAATGATAGGCTCTCTCTCTTTTCCCATTGTCATATACATTGAAGCACTGAAAATCATTTGTATATACATCTAAAGATGGAAGTTTTGTAGAAGAATTAATATTTATAGGCTCTCTTTATAAATCTACAGCTGGGAGAGGCTGAACTCATTCGTCTACTGAATTTTGGATTCCCAAACATTAATGGTTTGCGTTTGCTCCATAGTATTTGTCCCCTTGAACACAAGCAATTGCATGCTGTTAAAGTTAAACCACACACAACACAACACAATACTAATTGTTGTCAAAAGGGGATACAAACCTAGTTTATTTTGGAGTTTCCCTATATTCAGGTATAGTAGCATTAATTGTTGCCACCAAGAAGTAAATTTTGGGACAGGCTCATGCTTCCAAATCCCATACTTAGTTACCCTTTATTTTGGTTATACTACTTTGACGACCTTGTAATTAGCTACTTACCCGTGCTTTATTATATTGGCTCATATTTATGAGCTAAAACTTTTCAAAATTTGTATACACATTCTTTGTCTCTTATAATCCTCAACAACCATGTTATTATTTGGAGATATGAAATTCTCTTCATCACTACTGTTTATATGTTTTCTCTATGTCCTCAAAGTGTTTAATTATTGCATGCCTTTTTTGCTGAACTTTCAAATGATCAAAGGGAAACTTGTTGTCCCCACTCTTATTTTAGCTCATATGCTTATGTTTAGTTCCTTATTATTTTGTGCATAGTGCTAGTCGTGCTAACTCAATGACCCATTTCCTAACTTACATTTTTTTAAATACTTTGATAATTGTTTACATTGTTGGCTCCATAATAGGTGATTTATTGTTTATCTCTCTATGGCCGTATTGTCTATTTATCTCTCTATGGTCGTATTGTCTGCTCAAACTGATAATGTAGGTTCTTTGCTTATCTTCCCATTATTTCATGTGAAATATATTCATTTCAATTGCAAAGCATTGGATCACATACAAGAAATTGATTAGATATGTAATATTCAAATATAACTTTGAAATTGCAGCTAAAGATAAATGGTCTTTGATAGATAACTTGGAAAACAATTTAGTGTTCTAAATGGTGTTAATGTGCCTAACTCTACATGTTCACCATTAAATATGGGTTCTCAGCATCCTGCTAAAGGCACCCGCCCAACAAGAAAGCTAAGAACTACTGTTGGAACCCTAATGAAGTTGTCGTAATAGAACGTATGATGCGGCCACCCATAACTCCTGATGAGGGTGAGGATGACGTTTCTATAGAGTGATGTGAAGAAATTGTTAATGCAATGTGGAAGCAATATCAAAATAGGGTGTAGGATGCAATAGTTGTGATGGTATTACATTCTTCTTCTTTTTTTATCCGATACACCAGTGAATCGGATAAAATCGTTGATTTTGTACAGTAAATCGGGTATACCCCACCGCGCCACATGTTTGCCACTACCCAATGGTTTAAAAACCGGATCGGTGACCCGGATCGGGCTTTTCAAAAACCGATCCGGATCGGCGAATCGGCGATCCGGATCGGCGAATCGGCGGTCCGGATCGGAATCGGGTGAATCGGTCAGAATAAAGCTTCAAAAAAATCCGAAAAAATTATTAAAATTCATTATAAATATTGTTTTTTAGGAATTCAATAAAAAATGAGGGTACTCCATTAAGAATTTTCATGTTTTTGGATGAATATGCGAATATTGATATGTCCTATGTTTGGCAATTTTTTTACTTTTGCTAGCATTAAGAATTGCCACCATCTGTTTTTTTACATTACTAGGGACACTAGTGCATGCAGAAACTTCTCCCTTAACTCCTGCCAAGTGTTGCTTGAACCTATGTACCCCACTACTTATCACTCTTTGACAGTAATTACAAATAATTTTGTCTTTCTTGTTGAGATCAAATCTGACCCCATGTTGCCATGCAGGGTCTTCTATAGATCTTGACATGATTCAATTGTTTTAAGATGTAAAAAGTTTAAATTAACCTGACAGTTCAAAAAGAAAAATAATCACAATATGTAGTGATAATATGTTGCGGTAGTTCATGTAGTCATATTCGTTGTTATTTGTTATTGCAAAATACCTTTTTTGACAATAATATTTCGTACATATCAATTACAAACATTTAGAATAATACAAAATGCAAGCTCCAAACATGGCTACAACTCAATTATCAAGAACATACATTTTTTGCATTAAAAAATTAATAATAAAAACAATTCTTCAAAGAGCCGGCTAACATCAGTCATTCCAACTTAAAAATCCATGAACAACAAATAAAAAAAATACAGTTTTGTATTGAAAATATAATAACATGCATTTTTTTGCATAAATAATCCATCAACATACAATTTTTTCAACAAAAACTTTAACAATAAAAATTTAAAATATGGTTTAATACCTCATGATAATTAAAACCTTGTCACGATTTTCACATCTTTTCGGAAAATCATCAATTTTCAAAAAATTCGATCATGAAAAAAAAAAAAAAAAAAATTACAGCAAACTCAAACAATAAAAATTAAAAATTAGGTTTAAATGTTTAATACATCATGATAATCAAAACTTTATCACGATTTTCACATCTTTTCGAAAAATCATCATTTTTCAAAAAATTCGATCATGGATAAAAAGAAATAAAAAAAAAAAGTACAGCAAATTTTCAAAAAATTCGATCATGGATTAAAAAAAAAATTAACAAATTTTCAAAAAGTTCGATCATGGATTAAAAAAAAAAATTCATAAATTTTCTAAAAATTCGATCATGGATTACAAAAAATTCGATCATGGATTACATAAAATTCGATCATGGATTACATAAAATTCGATCATGGATTACAAAAAAAAAAAAAAACATAAAAAAACAAAAAATTCGATCGTGGATTACAAGAACAAAAAAAAACAATTCCATCATGGATTACAAAAAATTCAATCATGGGTTACAAAAAAAAAAAAAACACAAAAAATTCGATCAAGGATTACAAGTAAAAAAAACAAACATTTTGATCATGGATTACAAAAAAGTTGATCATGGATTACAGAAAATTCGATCATGGATTACAAAAAATTCGATCATGGATTACATAAAATTCGATCATGGATTACAAAAAAGTCGATCATGGATTACAGAAAATTCTATCATGGATTACAAGAAATTCGTTCATGGATTACATAAAATTCGATCATGCATTACAAAAAAAAAAAACAAAAAAAAACAAAAAATTCGATCGTGGATTACTAAAAAAGAAAAAAACAATTACATCATGGATAACAAAAAATTCAATCATAGATTACAAAAAACTCTATCATGGGTTACATAAAAAACAAAAAACAAAAAATTCGATCATGGATTACAAAAAAAAACAAACATTTCGATCATGGATTACAAAACATTCGATCATGGATTACAAAAAATTCTATCATGGGTTACAAAAATAAAAAATAAAAAATAAAATTCGATCATGGATTACAAGAAAAAAAAACAAACATTTTGATCATGGATTACAAAAAATTCGATCATAGATTACAAAAAATTCTATCATGGGCTACAAAAAAAAAAAAAAAAAAAAAAAAAAAAAAAAAAAAAAAATTTGTTCTTCACAGAGTCGTTTTACATAAGCGATTTTAACTCAAAAATTCACCTCCAAGTGAATAAATTACATCCAATTGACTATATTTTCTGATAAACAACAATATAAGGAATCAAAAACCTAAATTTTTAACACATTATTTCTAATATATCATGAAAACAAAATCAAAAGGCGGAAAAAAAAAAAAAAAACAGCGGAATTTTTTTCCCCTGACATCTCACTGTTCATATCAAATTTCTTGCTGTAATTGACCAGATTACGTAAAATTAAAAATTTTAAATCATACTAGACACAATAAAGATTAAAAACCCTAATTATTGAACTCATTTTGTTCAAAATATGCCATGAAATAAATCAAATGGCGGAAAAACAAAAAAACCCAAAGTTCTTACCTGTTTTTGTGAACCGAAGCCTTCAATCTCCAAAAAAGTCTGTTTTTCTCAACGATTTTCACAAATTAGTAACAAAATCTTTTGATTCACAGCTTTAAGATCAATATGCCAACAAATTTTGAAAGATTCATGCCCTATTTGGCATGAAATTTCAAAAATGGCGGAAACCCTAAACCCCGAATTTTTCTTGATCCAAAAACAACCAATTTTTCCACCATTAAATCGTTAAAAAAGCTGAATAAAGCTGTTTACAGCCTAAAAAACAGATCACGTGCCGAAAAAAACAAAAAAAATGATCAAAAAATGACAAATTTGAAAAAAATCCGTGAAGAACACTGTACAACCCGTGTTCTTCACGGACTCGCCGATTCCGCACAGTGAATCGGCGAGTCACTGTGCGGAATCGTCCGGTTCTCTCTAGAACCGGACGATTCCGGGTTTTTGAACCGATCCGGTCCCTTTTTCGTGAATTCCGAGTCGAACCGGGCGAGTCCGGTTCGACTCGGCGATTTTTAAAACGCTGCCACTACCTAAACTTCACCCTCACAAGGTCACACATCACTACCCACTACCTAACTTCTATCTTTTTTCTTCACACGCCATGTGTCTCGCATCATTTCTCTTTACGGGCATTGTGGAAGACGGCTGATGCATCCCACATCCTCTTTAATGTTGCCGCTGTCTTGTATAAAATAGTGGCTTTTATATCATCAATTTACTCTCCCACTTTTAGATGTGGGACAATTCCCCCTAACCTATTCACAACATTAGTACTCTACACTGCACTCCTATTTTTTTACACGCAAGCACCTCTACCATTTTTTTACACGCTGCTTGTTAAACGCAAGCACCTCTAAAAATACATTGCGGCACTCCCATTTCTAAGTATTAATACGCTACTTATTAAATGCTATTCCCATTTCTAAGTGTATTAATACACTACTTATTAAATACTAATTATTAAATACTAATTATTAAATGCAATGGCACTCCCATTTCTAAATGCATTAATACGCTACTTATTAAATGCAATAATTTTTTTTTCTTTATAACAATAAATGGAGTGACAACTTAGGGAAGTGAATATGTCATTTGTTTATTTTTTGAATTTTAATATCTTTATTTTCTAATTTTCAGGGTAAATTTTTTTTTAGTATCATAATATTAAAATATATAAAGGGTTTTAGTTTCTTTAATCATGTTCTAAAAAATGAATTAATGAGCATGTCAATTAATTTAATGTTATTAATGAGTGTGTCAATTAATTTATAAATATTAGTATCATGTTTTCAAATTTGCGTGTCATATTCAATGAGCCTCATCTGCATATTTCTCTAATTAAATGACTTAATTAGAGTGCCAAATAATTATTAAAATTATTTTTTGGTATATTTTATTTTCATATTGATTTTTATTTTTATTTTTTTGTAACTATTGTGCATGTTGTCGATAGGATTTTTTGTTTATTTTTTGAATTTTGATATCTCTATTTTCATTTTTTTGGATAAAGTTTTTTTGAATTTTTAATATCATAACATTAGAATTTATTGGGTTTTTTTTTTTTTTTTTTTTTTAAGCATATGGTATGGAAATATTTTTTGATACTTTTTTAATCATGTTTACTATAATATTATAATTAATATTAATGGTTAACAGTAGTTCATACAGGAAAAAAAAATCTCAATATTAACATATTGATGCAAAAAATGAAAGTTCTTAATGGAGTATCCCGATTTTTTATTGGATTACTAAAAAACAATATTTATAATGAATTTTAATAATTTTTTTTATATATTTTTAAGGCTCAATCCAACCGATTCGGCCTATTTCCGATCAGGATCGCCGATTGTCCGATCCGGATAGATTTTTGGGGTACCCGATCTGGGGCAACGATTCGTTTTTTAAATCACTGATCTAAACCATCCAATTTTTTAAACATAATACAAATTGAATGTTTTAAAGAAATCATCACAATGAAATCATCCTAATGGGATAGATGTCTATATCAAATCAATTATATTACAATTGAACGGTTAAAAATAGGTATTAATCAAGATTCTAGGAAATAGTTTGCCCATGGGTTACCAAACATAAGAAACTGGTTACATAGGAATTCCAGAAACTGATTACCCATGTGAACCAAACATGAAAAAATAGTTTACCCATGGACTACCAAACATAAGAATCTGGTTACCCAGGAATTCCAGAAACCGATTACCCATGTGAGCCAAACATGAAAAAAAAAAAACAAGATTGAAAAACTATTGCACAATGAACTGTTTGCATATAAGAACTGTTTTCCATATCCAAACTTTTACACACGAACCAAATGAGGCCTAAATGTCTCCCTATTTTCTTTCATGCTTTCCTTGTATTTTTTTTATTTTGGAAAATTATTATACATTTTTATATTCCTTTTGGATTATTTTTTATAGGTAATTCTTGTAAATGGCCAGTAGAGGCCTGTTGGATCGGTTTTGTGTTGAATTAAATGAATTTATTTGGAAATGCCCTAAACTTTGCATGAGACGATCTATTGTTGTTCCTAGGATTGACTGCACGCCTAGCGTCTCTTATTGCTTGAATGAATGTGGAACAAAAACAAGAAGGCGCAGGGTTCAGAATTAGGGGTAAGAAACCACAACATCAGATAAGGAATAGTGGGGGCTATGTGACCTATGATATACATGGAATCCACGAGAGGCACTCATCAATGGGCTATTTACCACTTCTTTATAATCAAAAGATATAATGACAGACATACCACATTAAAAAAGGGCAATGGGAACCCTCACATGTGCCCTGCAGGACTAGATAAATGATTACTAATATATCAAAGTGGTTGTTTTTTGTGTTGTTATGACTAGATAGATGACCACTACTAAAAAGGGTGAGGACCTTAAACTTTCTCTTAACCTATCTGAAGTTTGGGTAAAGGAGGTGGGTTGTGTTAGGTAGGCAACCGAGATGGGTTGGGTTAGGTAGACAGCCGAGGTAAAACTTTGTTAAAACTGCCAGGATTTGTGTAGCCGACCCCAAATAGTTAGGAAAAGACTCTGATGATAATAATGATTTTAATTAAGTCTCTTCTTTCTCTATTTGTTTTTTGTGAGATTATCAAAATAGACCTGAAATTTGAACTATTTAACATTTTACCCAAGTGCATTTTGATAAATTTAAAACCCATTTTGATGTGTCATTTGATGAATTATTTGGAATTTAACCAAACGATTTGATGGGCAATTTGAAATCAGATAAAAAAATGTATGGGTTAAATGTTAAATAGTTTAAAGGTGTAGTTTGGTAAATTTCCCTTGTTTATTTTGAGCAGTAGCGGGTTTATTGGAGAGAGCAAGAGAGAGAGAGGGAGAGTAGAATGAATAAATGGATGCATCTCTATTGCCTTGTTTTAATGATTTCCAATAGAAGTTCGTGGGAGATAATATTCTCTGATGATTTGATTGGATTCCTGGAATAATAGTAATTAGTTGATTTGCATGTGAGCAATAAATCAATTTAAATATGTATGAGAGTAATCATGCTTCTAATTATCAATAAATATGACATGCTTCTCTAAAGAGAGCCAAATTATTAGATTGTATAAGTACATAAGTTTTCATGTACGCATGTTTACTAGTATGCAATCTGTAATGCATAATGATACAAAATTATCATTATTAAAGTTATATAATCATTGTATCATATAATCATTGTATTATATAATGAAAGTTATATACAAACTTATCAATGTTGAGGCCGACGATATTTTTTAATGGAACCTAATAAATGTACATTCAATTCAGATTAAAGTTTATGTATATATTAAGTTTGAAGTGATTTTATTTATCAAAATATGCAATTCAAGTCTAAGAAGAGAACAAATGAAATTCATGTCTAAGAAGATGACCATATGTGGTCAACAAGCATGTTTTCCTCTATAAAATTGCTAACACGAGTTCCTTATAAAATAGAAAAGTAGTACTAAATCACAAATGAACTAAAAAGAAACTCCCAACCCCCATAAATAGTATCTTGTTTCTTGAGTAGTTACTAACTTCAATAGAACCAATCTAGTTAAAAGAAATTGAGCCAGTGCGAGGGTCAAACCTCGTCATTTATCAGCCTTTATGAATTTAGATTAGAAGATCTATAAACTAAAAAAGAAATCTCATTTAGAGCATATGCATCCCAATATAAATCACCAATGAAGGGCGGCTCGCATATGATATGAAATGCAGTACACGAAGGAAATAATTGCAACAAGAATTTTTCAGAATAGAGAACTCCCTGTTAATAATAAGTTCTTTCATGGAAGCTTTAGAATTCTCTGTTATATAATTCCCATGAGTACTAGCAAGCAAGAATGAGAAATCAGGAGGAGGTACTCGGCTTAGAGCCAAAGCATACGTGGAATAAGACTAGTATTGAAAATCTTAATGAACAGAAAACTTGCCAAATCAATACATTTAGTGGAATATGAGAGACGAAAGTTCTAAAATGAGTTGCAGATTGGAAGCCTCTACATGATCGTCTTTCATTTAACACCCGGGATTCTAGCAAGTAATAAAATATGACTAAAACCATTGAGGTTAGAACGTGATTTCCAGTGGTCATGAAGATTATGTTATACATTCTCTTTAATCATGGGCTGGTTATTGTTGAAAAGAATAAAATATCTAAGCAACATCCATCAAATGTGAAGAGATTCTTGATTTGAATCATAATAACATTAGAAACAAAATCTTCGGGCCATGCAATGGTGATCTGATAGAGAACCACTTAAAGGTGATCAGAGTGAAATACCTACGGAATAGTCATCAATGGTGAAGAATATCCCAGATTTGAAAACGTGATTTTTGACATGCATTTGGGGCATCGGATATTATGAATCAAGAAAATCATATTATCAAATTTTTAGAGCATAAAAGAAGAGGAAATCCCTAAATTTTTTTAAGACACATTTACAGCACAGAAAGATAAGTACAGGCCTAATTTTTTTTACACAGAGAGGATGCTCTTACTCGAATAGGGTGAGAGAGAGAGAGAGAAAAAGAGGTTTCAAATTTAACAATCTGGGTGAAAATAATGAAATCAATTCATATAAAATCGAGTCTTCTTGGCGAAAATATCGACAAAAATTTTAAGGCCAGGCAAGTTCTCTCTTCTGTTTTTCCTCCTCTCTATACAAAGCATTTACACCTCTCGATTTTAGGGTTTTTTTGTTTCTGCCATTGCAAATTCATCTATTTCCAGTAATTTTTGCTGCTTTGTTACTTGCCATTACAAATTCTTCTACTTCCTCTCTGCCTCATTAGATTTTAAAGCAATACATATTTTGGTTTGTCACTTATCTCTCTCTGCTTAATCTAGACTTTATGACTCTAAAACCTCCTACAAATTAGCTCTCTCTCTCTCTCTAACAATAAGCTCTAACTCACTCGAGATAGGGGTTGGCACGACCCTGCCCCAATGCTATTTTCTCTCCTTAACCCCCTTTAATATCGACCACTCACCACCAAAAGAAATACATGAATTACAAACCAGGCCATCATTTCTCAATTGGTTGGGATATTATAGCCCATAAGTTCATCCTTAGTAGTTAGTACCTTCACCAAGAAGATGCGTTTCTAGATCAATCCCCAAATCGGATCTTCTTTTTCCGAAATCTCTGTCGAAATAAGTCCCGAAGACAGAAGAAAAGATGGGGCGGATTTGCCTAAAAAAGTGTTGATTGCAAAGAACAAAAACACTAGAATAATTGCAATAATAGATTCGATCTCATTGCGGAGAAAAAGATGCATAAGTTGATGCAAAAATTTGCATTTTAGAGAGAGAAGACCGCCATGTTTGAAAGTCAGAAACGGCATAGCTAGAATGGGATAGAAACCTGGGGCACTATAATCCCAAAGGGAGCCACTTGGGCAACATCCCCTTATTTGGACGGTGCAAAGCTGCAACCTATTGTAGTCGGGCTGCTTATCAGTGTTTTATGTCTTCTTATATGGGAAGGGGGGGTGGTGAAGTGCTTATCAGTGTTTTATGTCTTCTTATATGGGAAGGGGGGGTGGTGAAGTTTTTAAAAGGTCTAAGTTTTATCAAAACAAAATTAAATCTCACCTCAAATCCCCGTCGAGCACTTTCGGCAATAGAAATCTCCATGATGGCTCTAAAATCAATTTCCAATACTGACAATAACACTTGAAACTTAAATAATGTATAGATGTTGCAGATATGTGAACATTTATTTTTAGGGCGAAATAGACGGTCTAGACAATTCATTACAATATACATTATTTTTAGAGTTTGAAATCTTAATTTTTTTTTACAACCATAATGTTCAAGCCGAGATAATCGATGTAAGGGCTTTCTAAATGCTTGAATTGAAATTTTTGATAAGTTATGAGGTGAGGCTTTATTTCTTTTGATAGGGTTGCAACCTTATCAA
Source organism: Amborella trichopoda (assembly GCF_054954075.1). NCBI lineage: Eukaryota > Viridiplantae > Streptophyta > Magnoliopsida > Amborellales > Amborellaceae > Amborella > Amborella trichopoda. The sequence goes on along the minus strand of NC_142342.1, from coordinate 16,981,389 downwards.
ACCATTTTCCCGTACTTTTGGATGAGAGTACTTCAAAAAGTATAAAATATGTTTTTTCTAGATTTTGGATGAGTTATAGTTAAAGAGAGGATCCATTCCTCACTGGCCCCATATGGTATCCTGTAAATGGGACTCCTAGGAAATGGCTAACCTAGAATTGACATTTCCTAAAAGATGGGTATTACCGTTTTGGATAACATCTTGCCAACACCTGGAATATGATCTTCAGGAACTTCAAAAAATTTAATTGTATCATTATTTTTTAAAAAATATCCATTCTCAATGTTGTGATTATTGTACTTAAGAATCATTTAGGTCCTTTTTTTAAGTGTTTTTCCAAGTGAGAAATAAATGGGGACATTTTATAATTGCCTGATATCCAACAAGAACAAAAAATGGAGGTAAAAATTGAAGTTTTTCTTTTTTAACAAGTTCAGATATAATATCCATACTTGCAAAAGTAAGATTCTTTCATCCGACATTACATTTCACAAAACATGTGCATTCAAACATTGACATCAAACTTAAAATAATTAAAAAACATTATTATTTTATTAATATTATAATATATTATATTATAGTAATATTATTATAATATAATATAAAATTATAGTTATATTATTATAATATCATATAATATTTTTATAAATAAATAATGTTTTATAATATCATTATAATTATCATTATAATAATTATATTATTTTATTAGTATTACTATGATATTATAGTATTATTATATTAATTTATAAATAAATATTGTTATTATAATATTATTATATTATTAGTATAGTAATTTTATTATTTGATTAGTTTTTCTATGATATTACAATATTGTTATTATTATTATTATTATTATTATTATTATTATTATTATTATTATTATTATTATTATTGCTACTACTATTATTGTTGTTGTTATTAATGTTATTATTTAAAATAGATATTATTGAAATAGTGATCATTTGAGTAGATTTTTATTATAATTCTATGTTAATATATTAATATTAATTTATATCACTATTGAAATATTTGTATTTTTTATGATATTTTTAATATTATAATATTATATCAATAGAGATAAAATATATTATATTATTATAAAATTATTATAATTAGTCGATCTTAATTAATTATGATAAGACGTGGATGATGATGATAATTATTATAATTATTATACTATATTAGATTATTATAATACAAAAATACTATAATATCATATTAATATTATTTAATAATAAAAATAATAACATTAAGGTATGTGCATTTAACTTTTGATTTCGAGGAAATGTCAATTCCACCTATTAAGGAGGAATTGACATTTCTTGAAATTTGGTTTGAAATGAGGATGCAACACTCCTACAAAAATGCATTATTCCCCGTACTTGAAGTCTATCTTTTTTCACCTTTATGTATCTCAAGGTCAAGATGATCGGATTTGAGGGTTTTTCGGTATCGAAACAACTTTTTCTAGTGAATATTTTAGGTGCGGCGTAGTTTGATTGTTTAGCGCCTCAGCCTTATATAGATATATACTTCAAATTTTGATTCATGTTGTCCTAAAAATGCTGCGTTGACTTGATGATAGAGAGGTATATTTCTAAATTTTGATATTAAAAAGCATAGGTTTATTTAGGTGAATACTTATGTAGTTGTTTTTTCACGCTAAACCTAAGATAAATTGGCTATTCTATAAATTAGCCTTCCTAAATTAGTGCGTAGAGATTTAGAATGTATTTTTGAGTTTCCTATCAATCATAATTAAGATCTAATGAATGGAGCTCTTTTCTCCCTATTTTCTCTAAAGAATGCGAAAAAAAAGAAGAAAGTCGGGATTATTGGGGATGAGGAAATAAGGATCTAATTCTCATAAGGAAGTTCCTTATTTCTTATTTCTTATCCAGAACTTTCAAATTCATAAACTAGGAGGGAAAAAAAGAAAATTGGGTAATTCAGTGGGGAATTTAGTTTGCTATTCATTTATTAAAGAAAAAATATCTCTATACCATCTATTTTTAAGTTTTATATCTTAATAGACCTAAGGTTTCAAAACATATTTTAGGTCATAAAAATTCTAAATTTTATATCTTTTAACTCTCTAAGCTAACTTTATTCCCTTTAAACTTTTTTTTTTACTCCAAACAAATATAAAAAAGACATATCATTTCTAAATACCATTTCTCTTGTTCTTGAATCTCTTTCTTTCTACCTATTTTCCCACTCTCTCTCTCTCTTCCTGTGTCTCCCACTCTCACTCTCCCCGTTAGAGAGACAAAGAGGGTGAATATTAGAGAGAGAAATTTAGGGAGAATATATTAAGTAAAGAGATGAAGGGTTTAGAATGAGCATGTCTTTTTTATATTTGTTATGATTAAAAAATTAATTAAAAGTGAGTAAAGTTAATCAAAGAGTTATGAGATATATTTGGAGTCTTTGGATCTATTGGGATTTAAAAACTAAACCTAGGAGGTACGAGGATATTTCTTTTTTATTAAATGGTTAGGTTTTTGAAACAGTCAGTGAGAGTGGAAAGCACGATGAGCAACTAATATATGAAGCTTACTACCACCACGATCCCAGCCCCTTTCCCACCAAGGGGATAGACACGGGAGATATGTATACTTTTATGATGATTTGTGAGCTTTTTTTTTTTTTTTTTTATCATATAATATATCTTATGTTTTTTCTTCTTGTTTTGCTTCATTATTTCTAACTATAGACTCAATTTCCAAATTTTATATTTTTATTTTTTATTTTTAAAAATTAACTTTAAATATTGCTCATAATTTAGAATTTGTAATTATTTTGATTGGATTTAAAACTTTTTTAACCCCTTGCCCAAGTTACCAAGCCCGAGCCAAGTAACCCAGCCTTTTTCTAATCGTTAAGACATCGAGACTCGGCGCAAAATTTAGAGGTGTCGTTATCAGTAGATTGATTCTTTGATATTTTTATTACTCCCAAGGACGTTCTCATGAATTTGAACAATCATGTCCAAAAAACGTTCTCACATTTTGGTAATTAATCTTTCAATTTCTTCCCCCAACTTTGATATTGGGACTATTGGGCTTAATATTCTCAATTAATTGGTGAAAACTTTTTAAGTTCACTAAAAATTTAAATTAAACTGCTAATTTTTCAAAACTTTACTCAATTTGGAAAGTCCCTCCTCCCTCTCTGCAACTCCATGCCTTCCAACGAACTTTTAAACACACACTCTCTCTCTCTCCTAAAACTGATATATACTCTTTCTTCGAGCAAATCTAAAGTTCAATGTATCTCTCTCTCTAAACAGAAGCTTGGCCCCAAAACTCTCTCTGAGTCTAGCAATCCATGGTGATCAAGGAACAAGAAAAAAAAAGGCCAGAAAGGAATGGGTCCGCAAGCAAAAGAGATCAAATACATAGAAAATAAAAACGCATACCAAGTGACATTCTCGAAACGACGAGTCGGTCTCTGCAAAAAGGTGTTTGATTTGTGTGTAGATGGCGCAGCAGAGTGCGCTGCAGTGCTCGCCTGTTTACTATCCCTACACCGACTCTGTCCTTCAAAGGTTCATCCAAACTCAAGACTCCAACAACAGACAAGCCTCCTCATCTTCTTCGCAACCTACTGGGCGAGTGCACGACACCTTGATGGAGGAGTACTATGGGTTGGTGGAGGCAGAGAAGGCGTTAAGCTTTGCTCTGAATTGGAGGACACCCAAATTAGGGTCCAGGTTTGGGTCAAGCTCAGGCTTTTGGTGGGAGGCTGACATGGCAAGGATGGGGCGACAAGGGTTGAAGCATTGGGCCTTTGAGACACTGAGAGAGAACTTGCTTAGGCTGGCCTTTGACGTCCAGGTGGGCTCGAGCCCAAAACTCACAAGGCCCAAGTAGGTTCCAGCATTGTTGAGCACTCGAGCCCATCGAAGGTCCATGTGGATTCGAGCGAAGTGGGGTCTGGTGCAGTGGAAGTGGGTGGGTGTGTTGAGTATGAGGAGGGGAAGATATGGGGGGAAGCAGCAGAGGAGGTTCCTGCATGGTGGTGTTGGAGTGATTGTACTCCTACTTGCTGATATTTTCTCTACTTTCAATAGCGACGCCAGAAGAAGAAGAATTAGTGAGTGAGGGGAGCAGTAAGAAGGCAGAATACTCTTTCTAGTGTTTGGTAGGTATTAGTTGGGTCTCTTTCTTCAATTTCCCTGGGTTTTGTCTTTGAATTCCTTTTTGTTTGTATGTAACCTCCCTGCCCTCTGGTTTCACGGTCGGTTTTTTTTAGGGCATTGAGGTTGGAGAGAGACACACATAGAAAGATGTGAATGTATTTTCTTTGTTTTTGTCGATTTTTAGTTTTTTGGCTCTTCATATACTGCTTCACATTGTATTACTTTACATTGTTTAATTTAATTAAATCGCTTCCTTCTCTATTGTTTATTGGGAAACTATCCAAAGGGTGCAGGTCATGGTATATAATTTTGATGTAAAATGTTTTTAAGATTATCTCAAAATCTATTTTTATATCTAATTATAAAATTTTAAATTTCAAATATGGTTAAAATCAAGTAGATCTATAAACATATGAAAATCTTGAAAATGGACGGTGTAGATAATATGTTGTAAAATATACTATTTCTAAAACTTTAAATCTTTTTATTTTTCACGGTCATACATCTCGATGTCGAGATGATCGATCAAAGGGTTTTTCAACATTAAAACTACATTTTCTTATGAATTTTTGAGGCGCATTTGTAGTTCTACATTATAAGGTTGCATCCTTATATAAACTTTTTCCATATCAAAATAGGCCTCCATTTGAACTATATGGAAAAAGGCTCTAATGATGATGATTTAAATTATATGGAGAGAGAGATGTGTAGTGAGAGAGATATGCATTTTTCTCTTTGTTTCAGTCGATTTTTAGTACATGGGCTCTCAATGTACTACATTACATTGTTTTTTTTCTGATAATACTTTTTTTTTACTTTTTTTTTAAATTAAAAACTGCGTCGGTTATAAAATAACTCAAAATCATCCACCCCAAATTGATAGTTAATCAGTGACTAAAAAATAATACAAAATCATAAAGCATTGGATCTTACTATACATGAAACTCGTCTGCAATTCCTTCCAAGATTGGACATGAAATGAAATATATATATATATATATATATATATATATATATATATATATATATGAGCTACTCTTAGTAGCCAGGCATCCCATAAACAAACCCAAAACCACTTTCCATTAGTCTCTGAAATCAGTACTGCAGAGGTGGAAAAACAAGCTATATCTCCTCCAAAAACTATATTCACAACCCAACCCATTCAAAATGTCCTTACACATTATCTAAAAAAGAGCCTAACAAAACTGTAAGGGCCTCCAAAGCACATTTCATGATCACCGTAAAGTAAAGTATCCATGGACAGCACACCAAACCTTTTTGACCACCATAACAAAAGGCCTTTCACACTTTTTACAAGCAGAATATGCCATTACCATACGCAAAAAATGCACCCTGCTTTATATAGATTTATCACCTTTTAAAAAACTATGGTAGCCATAAATTTGTAAGAAGTGGCTCGATTCAATTCTTCCATGTGTTTATCATTATTGATTGCTAATGCAACTCAAAGACCATGAAGAAATATCTCATTGGCCGATCACCTTGAAGATACAAGGCATAGTTCAAAAACTTGACTCGGCCAAGGTACTCGGTCATTGCCCGAGCCAAATTACTTGAGCGAGAACAATCAACGACAAAATTTAATATATATAGTACGGCCTTATTTTGACAACATTAAGTGTGAAAGGGTTTGATGGTTAACTCTGTCGTCCTTGGGGTTTCTATGTGCAGGATGTTTGAGATTCGATTCCTCAACCCCGCCAATTTGAGGTTTTTCTATTCTATTTTCTTAAAAATTATACTATAAAGATATACATTTGTTTACAAAAATTGTCTGATCGCATATCGGTTGCGCATAAAGCTTTTTGACCTAGAGGGATTAAGTTCTAATCCTCTTGGATAATTTGTTTTCTTAAAAAAAAAAAAAGGGAAAATTAAAACGTTCAATGAAAGAATTTGAACTAAGAATTTCATAAAATGGAAGAGAGCCACAAACCAGCGCGCTACGTAAGTATTCATGTTAAAAAATGTACATCAATATATATATAACATATCGATAAATCGTGTAGAGTGTACTCGGGATAAACTCGCCTCACCCCTAGGGCCGAATCCGAGTACTCCTGGCCAAGTCATGAAACAGTGATACAAAGTTTGAAAAATGAGAGAATATACAGCCATACTCATATCCTTATAATTCCAAGCTAGTATGGCCAAATTAGCAGCTCTTGTTCTCTTTAAAACTCTTATAATGAGGGATACTCACGTAAATCTCATCACACTTAATCCCATTCAGTCTTTTTCTCTCTAGGGTCTTAGCTTTTAGTCATTGCTTTCTTGCAGTTTTGGCAAGGATTCACCTCTGAACATACAGAAGCCATACACGTACTTCCATTATCTTCCCCCATCTTTGCCTTCTTTAACATATGATACTTGATCTCATCTCCCTTTTTTCAAACACTTTGATCTTTATCTTTGCTTTTTTATTGTTCTGGCTTGGATTCGTTTCTGAAGAATGGGCAACCATACCTATGTTTCCATTATCTTTCCCCTTCTTTGCTTTCTTTGCATCCTCCTTGGTTGGGGTTATATCAAGCATGTCCAATTAGGATCTTCTTCCACGTTTTCTACTATTGTTCTCTTCTTCCGGTTTTCTAGTTCATTTATGAGGTATTGAAGATACAGGAGAAAATGAAATTTTATTAGCTTTTCCAATCATGTTGTTTAAACTGGGATTCACCTCTGAACCTGGGGATACCATACATGTACTTACATTATCTCCCTTTCTGCCATCTTCGTCTCGTGACACTTAACAGCATCAGTTTTCCTCTCTTAAAACTCTTTGGTCACTGCCTTTGTTTTCTTGATGTTTCGGCTTGGCTTTATCTCTAAAGATGAGGTGACCAGACTTGTCTTTCCATTATTTTCCCCTTTCTTTGCTCTCTTTGGCCCTTCCTTGGTAACCAACGGGTCCATCTAGTAGCTTCTTTCATATTTTCTACTTGGCTTTTCAAGGTCATAAATTGCCTTGATCAAAATGGAAACACCATTCTCTTCATTAGGTTCAAGTCCTTCGGAGGTATTGAAGATGAGGGAAAAAGTAAAAGTTTATTGCCTATTCCAATATTGGATCCACATTTCTTCTGTTCTGGTTCACCAAGTGGTGAAGCTTTGACTAGGGGCTTCATTTCTGACTCAATGGATGGATATTTCTCTCTTATCACTAAAGTAGTATTGTAGCTATTGCCAAGAGGAATAGATTCCTTACTTTTTATGGACTATTCCACCAATAGCAATTTCTGTGAAGAAGATGGCATGACACAATGCCCATCAACAAAATCTTGATGAACCCTAAGCTGATTAAGCAAAAAAATCATCTCTTTCACATTCTCATAAATATATGATGAACTTGGGACCCTCTGCATTCACCTTAGTATTCACACCAGCCCACCAGCCATCGTTGCAGAAAGTGTCGACTTCCTCATAGATAAAGAAACCATGTGGTGGGGGCAATGGCCTCACATTAAAGATATTTGTGAATTCATCCAATGGCTGCTTCTTATCATCACTCACAATGTTATCATATTCAACCATGACTTTGCTTTTCCCTATTATTTTCCTCACTGTTGCAGTGAACCAGGCAACCTTGAAGCTATTAGCTCGTGAAGAGGTAGAGAAGGTTCACGATATTTCATTAAAGAAATACAGAGGTATAAATACACATAGGTTGTTATATGTGACAAATTGCATATATCTATACAAAAGGAAATAGATTCACAAAAGAAGGAAACTATCCCACATAAGATTTATATTTATCACACAATATATTTTCAGCACCCCCCATCAAACTCAGGGTGCCTTGAAAGAGAGTAACTATAGTTTGGATAATAAGTAGCAAAAGCATGCAATAGGATGAGTCTTTGTGAGGAGATCAACCAATTTGCGTTATGAATGAACAAAGGGATGTATAATAGTTCCTTGCAAAAAGTGATGCCGAGTGAAGGAAAAACATTATTGTGAGTTATTTGAATAGAACTTTTAGTATCGAAAAAAATAGATGAAGGGTCAAAATGAGAAACACCCATATCTTGGAGTAACCATTGTAACTAGAAAATTTCATAGGTAGTACGAGCAAGGGCACGATATTCTGCTGCCGCACTTGAGCGAGCAACTACATCTTTTTTCTTACTTTTCCAGGATATAAGGAAATCGCCAAGAAAAAATAAAGAATCTAGTGGTGGAACAATGATCTGTAACATCACATGCCCAATCAGCATCAGAATAAGCATGCAATTATGGTTGGGAAGTAGAGGAGAAAAGAATACTCTGAAAAAAAATTCCACGTAAATATCTTAATATTCAAAGTACTGCAACATAATGAGAAGAACGGAGTACATACATGAACTGATTGATAATGTGAACAACATGACTAATGTTCTGCGGAGTAACTATTAAATAGTTAAGACTTCCAACCAGTTGCTGATACCATGTAGGATCAGACAAAAATTTACCATCAATAGGCCGAAGTTTAACATTGAGCTCTAGTGGAGTATCCACTATGTTAATGTCAGTTAAACTTGCCTTGCAGAGAATTTCAGAGGCATACTTGACTTCAAATAAAACATAGCCATGTGGAGAAGAGTCTACCTCTATTTCTAAAAGGTAAACGAGGTGGCCAAGGTTTCTCATTTCAAAAAAGGTATAAATGTGTAATTAGTTGCCACGAATGCCATCAAAATCGTTGTATATGATAACCATATCAACATAGAATAATAATATAACAAGGCCCTTAGATGAACGACGAATAAAGAGGGCTGAATCCTGATGGCTTTGAACAAAACCACGATGAGTAATAACATAGGCAAATTTCTCAAACCAAGCATGAGATGCTTGTTTTAAACCATATAAGGCTCATCGAAGCCTGTAGACTTGATGGGACTGATGAGGGACGCCAGCAAGAAGCTTCATATAAACTTCTTAATACAAATCTCCATGGAGGAATGCATTTTTAGCATCCATTTGATACATGGACCAACCACGAATAGAAGCAACAACAATTAAAGTTCGAACTGAGGTCATACAGGCTAAAGGGGCAAAGGTTTCCACATAGACAATCCCATATTCTTGAGTAAATCCTTTTGTCACCTAGCGAGCTTTATATCGATCAATGGTCCTATCAAAGAGGGTTTTAACTTTATAGACCCATCAACATCCAACTACAGATTTGTCAGGAGTAAGATCAACAAGATCTTAAGTATTAGTTTTCTATAGAGCATGAAGCTCATCTTCCATAGCTTGTTTACATTTTGGTAATGATGATGATTTAAATTATATGGAGAGAGAGAGAGATATGTGTATTTTTTTTCTTTATTTCTGTAGATTTTTAGTACATGGGCACTCAATGTACTACATTACATGGTTTTTTCCTGATATGATTTTTATTTTATTTTTTTGAAATAAAAAATTGCATCCTTCGTGAAATAACTCAAAATCATCCACCCCAAATTGACAGTTAATTAGTGACTAAAAAATAATACGAAATCATAAAGCATTGGATCTTACTATATATGAAACTGGTCTCCAATTCCTTCCAAGCTTGGACATGAAACGAGAGAGAGAGAGAGAGAGAGAGAGAGAGAGAGGAGAGAGAGAGAGAGAGAGATAAGCATCCCATGGTAGTCAAGTATCCCATGGACAAACCCAAAACCCATTCCCTTAATATCTGAAATCAGTATCAGCAGAGGTAGAAAAACAAGCCTTATCTCCTACACAAACTATAATCACAACCCAACTACCCATTCAAAATGCCCTTACATATTATCTAAAAGAGAGCCCAACAAAATTGTAAGGACCTCCAAAGCACATTTCATGACCCCCCTAAAGTAAAGCATCCCTAGACAGCACGCTAAACCTTTTTGACCACCACAACAAAAAGCCTTTCACAATTTTTACAAGCAGAATATGCCATCACCATATGCACAAAATGCACCCACCCTGCTCTATATAGATTTATCACCTTTTAAGAAACTATGGTACTCATAAATTTATAAGAAGTGACTCGATTCAATTCCTCCATGTGTTTATCATTATTGATTGCTAATGCAACTCGAAGACCATTAAGAAATATCTCATTGGCACATTTGTGATCACCATGAAGATACAAAGCAAAGTTCAAAAACTCGACTCAGCCAAGGTACTCGGCCATTGCTGAGCCAAATTACTCGGATGAGAACAATCAACGACAAAATTTAATATATATAGTATGGCCTTATTTTGACAACATTAGGTGTTAAAGGGTTTGATGGTTAACTCCGTCGCCCTTAGGGTTTCTATGTGCGGGATGTTTGAAGTTTGAATCCTCAACCCTGCCAATTTGAGGTTTTGTTATTCTATTTTCTTAAAAACCGTACTATATAAATACACATATACATTTGTTTACAAAAATTGTATGATGGCGTTTCGGTTAAGCATAAAGTTTTTTGACCTGGAGGGATAAGTTTGAATCCACTTGGACAATTTGTTTTTCTTAAAAAATAATAAAGGGAAATTAAAAGGTTCAATGAAAGGATTCGAACCTAGAATGTCATAAAAAGGAAGAGAGCCACACACCAGTGCGCTGCGTAAGTATTCGTGTTAAAAAATGGTACATCAATATATATAACATATCGATAAATCGTGTAGAGTGTACTCAGGATAAACTTGCCTCGCCCATAGGGCAAGTCTGGGTTACTCGACCAAATCTAAGTACTCTTGGCCGAGACTTGAAACAGTGATACAAGGTTTGAAAAACGAGAGAATATGCAGCCAAACTTATATCTTTATCATTCCCAACTAGTATGGCCAAATTAGCAGCTCTTGTTCTCTTTAAAACCCTTATAATGAGGGATACTCATGTAAATCTCATCACACCTAATCCCATCTAGTCTTTTTCTCTCCAGAGTCTTGGGTTTTAGTCTTTGCTTTCTTGCTGTTTTGGTATGCATTCACCTCTGAACGTAGAAAAACCATACACATACTTTCATTATCCTCCCCCTTCTTTGCCTTCTTCAACCTATGAAACTTGATCCCACCAATCTTCCTCTTTTCAAATACTTTTCATTATCTTTGGTTTTTGGTTGTTCTGACTTGCATTCGCTTCTGAAGATTGCGCAACCATACCTATGTTTCCATTATCTTTCCTCTTCTTTGATTTCTTTGCGTCCTCCTTGGTTGGGGTTATATCAGGCATGTCCAATTGGGATCTTCTTCCATGTTTTCTATTATTGTTATCTTCTTTAGGTTTTCTGATTCCTTTCTGAGGTAATGAAGATACAGGAGAAAGTGAAACTTTATTAGCTTTTCCAATCATGTTGTTTTAGCTTGGATTCACGTCTGAACCTGGGGATACCATACATGTACTTACATTATCTCCCCTTTTTTTGCCATCTTCGCCCCATGACACTTAACAACATCAGTTTTCCTATCTTCAAACTCTTTGGTCTCTGCCTTTGCTTCCTCGATGTTTCGGCTTGACTTTATCTCTGAAGATGAGGTGATCAGTCTTGTCTTTCCATTATTTTCCCGTTTCTTTGCTCTCTTTGGCCCTTCCTTAGTAACCAACAGGTCCATTTGGGAGCTTCTTTCTTGTTTTCTACTTGGCTTTTCAGGGTCATAAATTGCCTTGATCAAAATGTAAACACCATTCTCTTCATCAAGTTCAAGTCCTTTCGGAGGTATTAAAGATAGGGGAAAAAATAAAAGTATATTGGCTATTCCAATATTGGATCTACATTTCTTTAGTTCTGGTTCTTCAAGTGGCGAAGCTTTGAATAGGGGCTCCATTTATGGCTCAATAGATGGATCTTTCTCTCTTATCACTAAAGTAGTATTGTAGATATTGTTGAGAGGAATAGATTCCTTATTTTTTGTGGACTATTCCTCCAATAGCAATTTCTGTGAAGAAGATGGCATGATACTATGAGCATCAATGAAATCTTTATGAACCCTAAGCTGATTATGCTAAAAAATCATCTCTTTCTCAATCTCATAAATACACGATGTACTTGGGACCCTCGGCATTCACCTTAGTAATCACACAAGCACACCAGCCATCGTTGCAGAAAGCGTCGACTTCCTCATAGACAGAGAATCATGTGGTGGGGGCAATGGCCTCACATTAAAGATATTCGTGATTTCAACCAATGGCAGCTTCTTATCATCACTCACGATGTTATCATATTCATCCATGACTTTGCTTTTCCCTATCATTTTCCTCACTGTTGCAGTGAACCAGGCACCCTTGAAGCTGTTAACTCGTGAGGAGGTAAAGAAGGTTCACAGTATTTCATTAAAGAAATACAGAGGTATAAATACACATAGGTTGTTATAAGTGACCGATTGCATTTATCAATACAAAAGGAAATAGATCCACAAAAGAAGGAAACTATCCCACAAATTAGATTTGTACATATCACATAATATATTTTCATCACCCCTCGTCAAACTCAGGGTGCCTTGACAGAGAGTAACTATAGTTTGGATAATAAGTAGCGAAAGCGCGCAATAGGATGAGTCTTTGTGAGGAGATTAGCCAATTGGTGTTTTGAATTAACAAAGGGACGTATAATAGTTCCTTTAAAAAAATAATGCCGAATGAAGTGGCAATCAATCTCAATGTGCTTTGTTCGATTATCAAAAACAATATTGTCAGTTATTTGAATAGAACTTTTACTATCGCAAAAAATAGATGAAGGGCACGATATTCTTGTACCACACTTGAGCGAGCAACTATATCTTGTTTCTTACTTTTTTAGGATATAAGGAAATCCCCAAAAAAAAATAAGGAATCTAGTGGTGGAACGACGATTCGTAACATCACCTGCCCAATCAGCATCATAATAAGCATGCATTTATGGTTGAGAAGTAGAGGAGAAAAGAATAACCTGAAATAAAATTTCACGTAAATATCTTAATATTCAAAGTACTGCAATATAATAAGAAGAACAGGGTGCATACATGAACTAACTGACAATGTGAATAAGATAAATAATGTTCAGTGGAGTAACTGTTAAATAGTTAAGACTTCCAACCACTTGCCGATACCATGTAAGATCAGACAGAAATTCACTATCAATAAGTCGAAGTTTAACATTGAGCTCTATGTTAATGTAAGTTAAAACTTGCCTTGTAGAGAATTTTAGAGGCATACTTGACCTGAGATAAAACATAGCCACGTGGAGAAGAGTCCACCTCTATTTCTAAAAGATAAAAGAGTTGGCCAAGGTTCCTCATTTTGTAACAGGTATAAATGTGTAATTCGTTGTCACGAATGCCATCAAATACATTGTATATGATAATCATATCATCAACATATAATAATAATATAACAAGGCCCTTAGATGAACGACAAAAAAAGAGGGTTTAATCCTGATGGCTTTGAAAAAAACCACGATAAGTAATAACGTAGGTGAATTTCTCAAACCAAGCATGAGATGCTTGTTTTAAACCATATAAGGCTCATCAAAGCCTGCGGACTTGATGGGACAGATGAGGGACGCCAGGAGGAAGCTTCATATAAACTTCTTAATACAAATCTCCATGGAGGAATGCATTTTTAGCATCCATTTGATACATGGACCAACCACGAATAGAAGCAACAACAATTAAAGTTCGAACTGAGGTCATACGGGCTACAGGTGCAAAGGTTTCCTCATAGACAATCCTATATTCTTGAGTAAATCATTTTGCCACTAAGCGAGCTTTATATCGATCAATGGTCATATCAAAGCGGGTTTTAACTTTATAGGCCCATCTACATCCAACTACAGATTTATCAGGAGTAAGATCCACAAGATCTCAAGTATTAGTTTTCTATAGAGCATGAATCTCATCTTCCATAGCTTGCTTCCATTTTAGTAATGATGATGATTTAACTTATATGGAGAGAGAGATATATATGTATTTTTTTCTTTATTTTTGTAGATTTTTAGTACTTGGACTCTCAATGTACTACATTACATTGTTTTTTTCCTTAATAGATTTTTATTTTATTTTTTTAAAATAAAAAATTGCATCCTTTATAAAATTACTCAAAATCATCCACCCCAAATTGACAGTTAATTAGTGACTAAAAAATAATCCGAAATCATACACCATTGGATCTTACTACACATAAAACTCATCTTCAATTCCTTCCAAGTTTGGACATGAAACAAGAGAGAGAGAGAGAGAGAGAGAGAGAGAGAGAGAGAGAGAGATGAGCATCCCTTAGTAGTCAGGTATCCCATAAACAAACCCAAAACCCCTTTCCATTAGTCTCTGAAATCAGTCTCTGAAATCAGTATCGGCAGAGGTGGAAAAACAAGCCTTATCTCCTCCAAAAACTATAATCACAACCCAAACCACGCATTCAAAATGCCCTTATATATTATCTAAAAGAGAGCCCAACAAAACTTTAAGGACCTCTAAAGCATATTTCATAACCACCCTAAAGTAAAGCATCCCTGGACAGCACGTTAAACCTTTTTTACCACCACAACAAAAGGCCTTTCACACTTTTTACAAGCAGAATATGCCATCACCATACGCACAAAATGCACCCTATTCTATATAGATTTATTAAGAAACTATGGTAGTCATAAATTTATAAGAAGTGACTCGATTCAATTCCTCCATGTGTTTATCATTATTGAGTTGCTAATGCAACTCGAAGATCATTAAGAAATATCTCATTGGCCCATTTGTGATCACCTTGAAGATACAAAGCATAGTTCAAAAACTCGACTCAGCCAAGGTACTAGGCCATTGTCGACCAAAATTACTCGGGCGAGAATAATCAACGACAAAATTTAATATGTATAGTACGGCCATATTTTGAAAACATTAAGTGTGAAAGGGTTTGATGGTTAACTCGGTTGCCCTTAGGGTTTCTATGTGCGGGATGTTTGAAGTTTGAATCCTCAACCTTGCCAATTTGAGGTTTTGCTATTCTATTTTCTTAAAACCCGTACTATATAAATACACATATACATTTATTTACAAAAATTGTATGATGGCGTTTCGGTTAAGCATAAAGTTTTTTGACCTAGAGGGATTAAGTTTGAATCCACTTGGACAATTTGTTTTTCTTTAAAAATAATAAAGGGAAATTAAAAGGTTCAATGAAAGGATTCGAACCTAGTATGTCATAAAAAGGAAGAGAGTCACACACCAGTACGCTACGTAAGTATCCGTGTTAAAAAATGGTACATCAATATATATAACATATCGATAAATCATGTAGAGTGTACGTAGGATAAACTCGCCTCGCCTATAGGGCGAGTCTGAGTTACTCGACCGAATCTGAGTACTCCTAACTGAGTCTTGAAACAGTTATACAAGGTTTGAAAAATGAGAGAATATGAAACCAAACTCATATCCTTATAAATCCCAACTAGTACGGACAAATTAGCAGCTCTTATTCTCTTTACCCTTATAATGAGGGATACTCATGTAAATCTCATCACAATTAATCCCATTCAGTCTTTTTCTCTCAAGATTCTGGGGTCTTAGTCATTGCGTTCTTACTGTTTTGGCATGTATTCTCCTCTGAATATAGAGAAACCATACACATACTTCCATTATCCTCCCCCTTCTTTGCTTTCTTTAACCTATGATAGTTGCTCCCATCAGTCTTCCTTTTTTCAAACACTTTTTATTATCTTTGCTTTTTCGTTGTTCTGGCTTGGATTCGCTTCTAAAGATTAGACAACCATACCTATGTTTCCATTATCTTTCCCCATCTTTGCTTTCTTTGCCTCCTCCTTGGTTGGGGTTAAATCAGGCATGTCCAATTGGGATCTTCTTTCACGTTTTCTACTGTTGTTCTCTTCTTCAAGTTCTTTGGTTCCTTCCTGAGGAATTTAAGATATAGGAGAAAGGGAAAGTTTATTAGTTTTTTCAATGTTGTTGTTTTGGCGTGGATTCACCTCTAAACCTGGGGATACCATACATGTACTTACATTATCGCCCCCCTTCTTTGCCTTCTTTGCTCCATGACACTTAACATCATCAATCTTCCACTCTTCAAACTCTTTGGTCTTTACCTTTGCTTCCTCGATGTTTTAGCTTGGCTTTATATCTGAAGATGGGGTGACCAGACTTGTCTTTCCATTATTTTCCCCTTTCTTTGCTCTCTTTAGCCCTTCGTTAGTAACCAACGAGTCCATTTGGGTGCTTCTTCCATGTTTTCTACTTTGCTTTTCAAAGTCATAAATTGCTTTGATCAAAATGCAAACATCATTCTCTTAATTAGGTTCATGTCCTTTTGGAGGTATTGAAGATAAGGGAAAAAGTGAAAGTTTCTTGGCTATTCCAATATTGGATCCACATTTCTTCAGTTCTAGTTCATCAAGTGGCGAAGCTTTGACTAGGGGCTTCATTTCTGGCTCAATGGATGGATCTTTCTCTCTTATTACTAAAGTAGTATTGTAGTTATTTTTTGGAAGAATAGATTCCTTATTTTTTATGGACTATTCCTTCAATAGCAATTTCTGTGAAGAAGATGGCATGATACTATGAGCATCAATGAAGTCTTTATGAACCCTAAGCTGATTATGCTAAAAAATCATCTCTTTCTCAATCTTATAAATACACGATGTACTTGGGACCCTCGGCATTCACCTTCGTAATCACACCAGCCCACCAGCCATCGTTGCAGAAAGCGTCGACTTCCTCATGGACAGAGAAACCACGTGGTGGGGGCAATGGCCTCACATTAAATATATTTGTGATTTTAATCAATGGCTGCTTCTTATCATCGCTCACAATGTTATCGTATTCAACCATGACTTTGCATTTCCCTATCATTTTCCTCACTGTTGCAGTAAACCAGACGTTGTTGAAGTTGTTAACTCGTGAAGAGGTAGAGAAGGTTCACAGTATTTCATTAAGGAATTACATGTGTATAAATACACATAGGTTGTTATATGTGACAGATTGCATATATCTATATAAAACGAAATAGATCCGCAAAAGAAAGAAACTATCCCAACAAATGATATTTATACATATCACACAATATATTTTCAATACCCCCCGTCAAACTCAAGGTGCCTTGAAAGAGAGTAACTGGAGTTTGGATAATAAGTAGCGAAAGCATGCAATAGGATGAGTCTTTATGAGGAGATCAGCAAATTGGTGTTCTGAATGAACAAAGGGACATATAATAGTTCCTTGCAAAAAATGATATCGAGTGAAGTGGCAATCAATCTCAATGTGCTTTGTTCGATCATAAAAAACATTATTGTAAGTTATTTGAATAGCCCTTTTATTATCACAAAAAATAGATGAAGGGTCAGAATGAGAAACACCCATATCTATGAGTAACCATCGTAACCAGATAATTTCACAGGTAGTATGAGTAAGGGAAAAATATTCAGCTGCCGCACTTGAGAGAGCAATTACATCATGTTTCTTACTTTTTTAGGATATAAGGGAATAGCCAAGAAAAATAAGGAATCTAGTGGTGGAACAAAGATCTGTAACATCACCTGCCCAATCAGCATCAGAATAAGCATGCAATTATGGTCGAGAAGTAGAGGAGAAAAAAATACCTTGAAATAAAGTGCCACGTAGATATCTTAACATTCGAAGTACTGCAACATAATGAGAAGAGCGGGGCGCATACATGAACTGACTGACAATGTGAACAACATGGCTAATATTCAGTGGAGTAACTGTTAGATAGTTAAGACTTCCAACCACTTGCCGATATCCTGTAAGTTCAGACAAAAATTCACCATTAGTAAGCCGAAGTTTAACATTGAGCTCTAGTGGAGTATCCACTATGTTAGTGTCCGTTAAACTTGCCTTGTAGAGAATTTCAGAGGCCTACTTTACCTGAGATAAAACATAGCCACGTGGAGAAGAGTCCACCTCTATTCCTCAAAGATAACCGAGTTGGCCAAGGTTCCTCGTGTCAAAACAAGTATAAATGTGTAATTGGTTGTCATGAATGCCATCAAAATCATTGTATATGATAATCATATCGTCAATATATAATAATAATATAACAAGGCCCTTATATGAACGACGAATAAAGAGGGCTGAATCACGATGGCTTTAAACAAAACCACGATGAGTAATAACCTTGGTGATTTTCTCAAACCAATCATGGGGTGCTTGTTTTAAGACCAAGTAAGGCTCATCGAAGCCTGCAGACTTGGTAAGAATGATGAGGGACGCCAAGAGGAGGCTTCATATAAACTTCTTAATACAAATCTGTATGGAAGAATGCATTTTTAGCGTCTATTTGATACATGGACTAATCATGAATAGAAGCAACAACAATTAAAGTTTGAACTGAGGTCATACGAGCTACAGGTGCAAAGGTTTCTTCATAGTCAATTCCATATTCTTGAGTAAATCCTTTTGCCACTAGGAAGCTTTATATCGATCAATGGTCCTATCAAAGCGGGTTTTAATTTTATAGACCCATCTACATCCAACTATAGATTTGTCAGGATGAAAATCAACAAGATATCAAGTATTAGTTTTCTCTAGAGCATGAAGCTTATCTTCCATAGCTTGCATCCATTTTGGGTCCGAGACAGCTTCACGATAAGATTGAGGTTCATGAAATGCAAGAATTGAGGCTAAGAAGCTGTGAAAATCTTGAAGATATTGGGCGCAGAATGTGAGCATGCAAGATAACGTCGCTTATGTTGAGGGGCAGAATCACCTTCAGGAGAAGCATTTTCAGGACTTGCCACTATTGGTGTTGGAACAATAGACTGAGAAGAACTATTTTGAGTGTCTAGAGGGGAAACAAGTGATCCAAGACTATTAATAACCAAAAAAAGTTGATCAAAGGGATCAATGAATTGAAGTGAGTTAGTTGATGAAAGGGTTGTGGAACAAAACTTAGGAAGATAATAAAATGGAATGTGTTCCATAAAGGTTACATGACAAGAGATACAAAATTTTCGCGAAATATCATAACACCGTAAACCATTTTGTTGAAGACCATAACCCAAAAAAACACAAATAGCTGACCGTTTGGACAACTTATTTTGTTCAAGTTTTAGAATAAATACAAAATATGTTGAACCAAAGACATGAAGATGATAATAGTTAAGAGGAGCAGAATATAAAAACGCTCATAGAGAGATATGCCCCCCTATAAGAGAAGAAAGAATCCTATTGATCAGATATGCGGAGGTGTAAACAGCCTCTCCCTAAAAATCTTTTGGCACAAATGAGGAGAGAAGAAGGGTTCTGACAGTTTCTACAATGTGGCGATTCTTTCGTTGAGGTGTATCATGACAAGATAACTGAGAAATTGTACTATGAGATTTCAAGATACTTATCAAAAGATTTAGATAAATGTTTCCTACTAGAGTCAGAACGAAAGATTTTAATGTTTTTAGAAAATTGAGTTTTAACCATGGTGGAAAATTCACAATAAACTTGATAAAATCAAATCTATTGTGTAACAAATAAATCTCAATATAGTGAGAAAAATCAACAATGAAGCACACATAGTAGCAAGCACCACCCATTGAATGAATAGGAGCAAAGCCCCACACATCAGAATGGATAAGTTCAAAGGGTGAGGTAGTAAGAGTCTCATGAGTAGAAAAAGGTAGTGTATAATATTTTGCTAGTTTACAATTAACACAATTATAAAAACGATCAGTTTGTACAGTCCCTAAATTTTCAGAGGATATAAAAAATTGAAGACGAGAGAAAGAAATATGGTCTAGCCTGTTATGCCAAAGAGTGAAAACATAGTTAGGACGATCTGTCAAGGAAGTGTCAGCAAAATGGAAAGCACCAAGTTGTCGAGGAATATATAGGTGTTCCAAAACAAAAAACAGGACCAACTTAATGCCTTATCCCAACTTGCTTTCGCGTCGAGTGATCTTGCACAATACAACCAAAGGAGGAAAACAAGATGTCATAACCTTGTTCACATAATTGAGCAACAAAAATCAGTTTCATAGAGACTGGGAACCAAGATTACATCAGAAACTGAGAGATTTTGAGTTTCAAATGTGCTAATATGACTTACAGGCATCATTAAAAATGCAAATGGGAGAATGGTTATTAATAGAAATGGGAGAACCTATAAAATATTGAGCACATGCATATGATTTGATGCACCAGAATCAATATACCAAGGAACAAATATGTGTTTGTATTACCTGAAGCATAAGATAATGTAGAAACAACAACAAATGAGTTACCAGAGATAGCTTGTTAGATTATTTTCTGAACATCTTTTGTAGTAAGGTATGCAGATGTGGGGGTCTGAACTGAAAGACTAGCAGAAGCTAGTGCTGCAGTGAAACTTTGTGAATGAGGTTTTTTTCTAACTTTAATATGGCAGTTGTACTTTATCTGCCCAATTCCTTTGCAATAGTCGCATCGAAAAATGAAACATATTATCGAAGGGTTTTCTATTTATAATAGAGTTCTTCCTTATTGAATTGAAGGTAACACTATGAAGAGGACCCACCAAACAAGGTCACTCACATTAACAAAGTTATCAAGAGTTTCTTTTCGTGCTTCTTCTGCCATGAGTTCTGCCAATGTTGCATCAACAGTCGGAAGAGGAGTCTGATAAAGAATAGAGGCTCGTATTGACTTAAAATCATCTTGTAGTGCCATCAGAAACTGTACAATATGAGATTCATCATGATACTTATAATAGATCTCGGCATCATTTGTCCACTGAGGTTCCATAAGTGCCAATTGATCCCAAATAATAGTCATTTCAGAGTTAAAATCTGAAACTGATTGCCCCTTTTGTTGTCGCAAGTTCATATGTTTGAGCAAAATTGATTTCGACATGTCTTCTGGCTAAAAAATCCCATACTTCCTTAGCTATTTCAAATTTTCCTAGTTGCATACTTATGGAGGGAATGACAAAATTGGCAATCCAAGTGACAACCTTATGATTATTAACGTCTCACTCATCCAGTTTAGATTCAAATTCATCTTCTTAAAGATTTTCTGATGGCTTAGGGCATTGTTTATCACTAGTTACATATTTCCATAGCCTTTTTCCTTTAAAAAAATTAGATAAGACCAATGATTGTAGTTGATTCATCTAACTTAATAATAATTGGTTGAGTTGATGCCATTATTTTGGCTCTCTTGTTTTTAGTGATACCCACAAGTGCTTTTACAAAGTTTTATGGTGAGAACGCTAAAAGTCTAATGATCTTAATCAGAGCGAAAGGGTATACAAAATCCAAAGCCATAGAGAGAGAAAGGTAAAAGTCTAGAGAGGGTAGTATAGTCCCTAGGTGCACAAAACACAAACCTTAATTTGCATAAATAAAGTTGTACAAAAGGTTGGGTACAAGAGAACCTTACAACAGAGAGAAAAAATGGCATGCAACAGGAGAGAGAGAGAGAAAAAACGACCGTAGAGAGAGAAAGAGAAGAGTTCTTAGACGGAGAGAGAATTCAAAAAACAGGAAAACAAGAGAGCAAAGTAGAGAGAGAAATGAAAAAGACTTCATGCTTCTTCGACATAAAGCTCATGAAATCACCAAAAACATAATGATGCACACAAACCAGTCCAATCATCAAGAAATCAAAAAAGTCAGGGTCAACCACCTGTTGGGAAGAACGCACTTTTTTCCAATGCTAGTTGGTTACATAGAGGTCAGAAAGTGTCGAACAAGAAAGCCAAGGCTGAGAGGAATAAGAAGGAAGCTAACCAAGTGTTTGGTGGAGAAGATCAACAGATCCAAAATACAAGAAGCCTGCCAATTTGCTTGAAACTTACTCAGATTGGCAGATATATCCAATCATTGATGCTTATTCGGAGTTTATGCTTATTCGGAGTTGATGGAGAAGCCAGACGAACAAGGAGAGGCGATTAGATTGACGAAGTTACAGATCAGAGGCTTCAATGGCAGATGACAGAGTGCCAAATCGTAACCTAGCTCTGATACCATGTCAACACATAAAGAGGCAGAAAAAGTTCACAGTATTTTATTAAGAAAATACAAGAGTATAAATACACATATGATATTTATACATATCACACAATATATTTTCAACAAAAGTCACCTTCTTCACTTCTAACTTTGACTTGGCTCGCCATCCTCAACGCCTTGATTCCTTTCCTCGAGCCTACGTTTCAATACTCTCTCTCTCTCTATCTCTCTAAATTGTAACTTCAAACCCTTTCTTTTACTATAAACTTTCTCTCTCTCCTACATTATATTATTTATTTTAATTAAGTTACTTCATTCTCTATTTGCTTATTGGGGAATCATAAAAATAGACTTGACATTTGAACAATTTAACATTTTACCCTAAGTGCATGTTGATAAATTTCAAATCCCATTTTGATACATCATTTGATAGATAATTTGGAATTTGATCAAAAGGTAGATGGGCTATTTGAAATTAGATTAGAAGAGTACGGGTAAGATGTTAAATAGTTTAAGATGTAGTTTGATAAATTTCCCTTGTTTATTTTGAGCAGCAACGGGTTCGTGAATGATTGGAGAGAGAGAGAGTAGAATGAATAAATAGATGTATTTCTATTGTCTTGTTTTAATGATTTATAATAGAAGTTAGTCGGAAATAATATTCTATGATGAATTGATTGGATTCCTGAAATAATAGTAACTAGTTGATTTGCATACATGTAGTAAATCAATTTAAATATGCATGTGTGCAGTAAATCAATTTAGAAATGTATGAGAGAAATTTCTTTGAATAAAATTATATGACTTTGTAAATAAAATAAAATAAGAAAAATCATGCTTCTAATTATCGATAAATATGACATGCTTCTCTAAGGAGAGCTAAAGTATGATAATATATTAGATTGTATAAGTACTGACGTTTTCATGGACGCATATTTACTAATACGCAATCTGTAATGCATATTGCTACAAAATTATGAAAGTTATGTAATTATTGGATTATTATATAATTTATAGTAAACCAATACAACTATAATTATATGATTATAATTTACTATAATTTCATAACTTTGTTATATAAAAATTATAAAATATTGCTATAAAAATATAATTATAATTAAGATAAGTTTACGCTAATATCCTCTATGATTTTCTTTATTAAAAAAAGAAGTTTATATAATTTTGCAAACCTTGTAAACGTTGTACTATATGCCTCAAAAATCCAATACAAAAGAGGGTTCTCGAGTTGGAATTTAAGGTTTAGGATTTCAATTAATCATCTGGACTTCAAGATATTTGGATACATATTGTCCATTACTACCCGGGTAAAATGCCACCTATGATTAGTTTTAGGACCCCAAAAATTAGAGGTTCAACCTCTTTAATATATAGATTAACCTCAATTAAAACAATTTCCTAATTGCACCCTCTAAGCACTTAAAAAAAAAAGAGTCTCAAGATTGAATAGAAATCACGCAATTTTTAGACGGCGAGATCTAATTGTTAGAAAACTCAAATTTTAGTTTATTTATTTGTTCATTTATTTATTTATTTATTTCTTTTATAATAATCATCTAGTGATTCTAAGCTACTTACTATTTAGATTGAAAAAATCCTCTCAAGTAGGTCATCTGACCAAGGGAGTAGAAGTAAACTATGCTCTTGAGGGAGCGTAGAATATGTGCTTAAGAAAAAAATAAATTTAAAATTATAGAAATAGTGCATCTTGTAACAAGTTACATGGACTATCTACTTTCAATATTTTAAAGTGTTTAAAGATCTATCCTTTTTTATATTTTAAATTTTATAATTAGAATTAAACATGAATTTTCAAGCCACTGTAAAATTTTCAATATTGGAACTATATTTTCTCAATATTAGAACTATATTTTCCTACAAAATTTAGATCTACAGTATAAGGTTGGCACCTTATGCAAACCTCACCCAATAGAAATATGCTCTCAAATTTTTTATTTTTATGCACATATTCCTTTTTTGTCCTTTTCTTGCATTCCCTATTTGTCACTAGTAAGGATCTTCAAGATCCAAAGTGACTAGAAAGTATTATATGAAGATCCGAAGGCATGTCACATATGTATTTTCAGATCTAACTGTGGATCTCCAGTTTACCCAAAAAACTTTGGATCTTCAGCATCTCTTGTTACATATGTATGATTTCGGATCCAAAGAGGTAGCAAATTGGGTGAAAAAAAAATAAAAATGAAAATTAATAATAAAATATGAAAGGAGGGATTTCTTTGAAAACAAGAATTACTATGGATATAAGTGCAAATTTCCCTAAATTTTTTGTAATTATAATAATGTAATTTATACTATAACTATAATTTTTTAATTAGAATTTTAATTAGAATATAATTATAATTGCTATGGAACTGCACACGTGTGCTTGTTTGTTTCAATGTATAAGTAACACATTAATGAGGATGGGGTTTCTATGAGTCGACCGACTCATTTATGCATGTGAGTCCCCCTTCTAAAGTTCATTTAAAGATGGATTTTGGATCCAAAATTTTCCAACATTTTTAATCTAGGCCATGGTGATTAGAATATGCAAAGTAAAAGAGTGATTTACATACGGACTCTAAAATTTTACATAAAATACTAAACGTTCATCTTATAGGCAAAAATTACAAACGTCGGTCAAACTACTTTTTTATTTTTTTTTTCAAAATTACTCTTTGGTCAACCTAATTTTTTTAAAAAATTTTGTTAGTAGGGCAATGCCCCAAGCTTTAAGGCACTACTAATAAAAAAACTAAAAAAAAAAATCAAAATTCGTGTTGACAAAGGGGCGATTTTGGAAAAAATAAAAAAAGAATGTGGATTGACTGAATTCTTTATAATTTCTACCTAGAGCATTTCACATTTTACCTAAAATTTTAGCATCGGTATGTAAATCACTCAAAACAAAATTAAATTATTAAATTAAAAAATTTGAATTTCTTTTATGCCGTTTAAGTTTCTCATGCGATGGAGCATATAAGAGTTCTTATGGGAGGGAGCATAGAACATGAACGAGAAAAGAACGCATATACTGTGTTCCTGCGCGAGCATACTACACACCTACTACCTCAGTCTAAATTTTAAAACTAAAATTTTGGGAACCAGATAGCAATTATTAGATGACTATTTTCAAAAGAAAAAATAAAGAATTTCGAGGTTTGTGACATTAATCTAGCCCTTAAAGAATTTAATAGTCTTTATTGACTTCTTGAGGCGTTAGTTTTTTTTTACATTGATAGTTTATTTGGGATTTTTTTTTTGAAATTATTTTATGAATTGTAGAGATTATATCCCAAAATTTGAAACCTAACAAAGTATTTTTCCCCCGGGAGATATAAAATAAATATTTTCCCAACACGAAAACCTTAATTCAAAAGTCATAAAAAAGAAAAAAATTTAGATATCATTGTAGATTGACAAAAGGATTCTAGCGCATGTCATGATAGGAACAAAACTTTACAGGGTTTCACGACGAGAATGGGAATATTTGGTAAGCTCATGCAATATTTGGTAAGCTCCTGCTGGAGTACTTTGTGTATCTACTTCGCCTAGTAGAAGACTCAACAACTCTTTTCTTTCTTTCTTTTTTAATCCAAAATTTATTCACTTTAACAACACCGACGAGTAACATTAAGAGGAAAATTAAAAAAATTTTATTGTTTAGAAAGGTGTTTATCTAATGGAGTTTATACCCTAGGGAACATGAAACTAAAGGGAGAAAACTTATTATTTTCCATGTGAATATCCAAAACTACAAAGGATACTTGTTTTTTTATTTTTTGGGTAAGTCAGCGGGGGAAAAAGACCCTTACTCGTTTTTCATTGATAAGTAAGAAATAAGAAGCTTACAGCTCATTGTCGTATAACCCTAGAATATGGCATTTGTACCAAATCATGAGTTAAAGCAAGAAAAATAAAATCCGGTAGACGCAAACACCAAACAATAGCTCCTTGATAAGATGTAGCCCTCTTTGCAAGAATATCAGCCACCATATTAGCTTCACGAAAGATGTGGAAAATGGAGCACCTACACTTGAAGGATACTTTTTTTTTTATAGAAGTTTAAAAAGTTATTGATCAAGCACTAAAAGAAATTACAGTATTAGAGACCATAGTCTCACTGAAAGTAATCCCACCTTTGGCAAGATAGTCAGCTAATACATTAGCTTCACGGTAGACATGTATAAAAGAATAGCATAACGTCCTAGAAATGTCCAAAATCTCCAATAGAAAGGACTGGAGAACCCATGGTGAATTTTGTTCCATCGTACACCACTTGATGACATTGAGCGAGTCACCCTCCACTACACAAGGCACACCAAAATTCCTAGCAGCAAAAAGCTTTAAACCATAAAGAAGAGCCCTAATCTCCACCAAATTAGCAGTATTAACCCAACGGCCCAGCATATGAGAAAATCACATACCCATTCCAATCTCTTACCACTCTACATAAACCAGCAAGACCTGGATTACCCATAGAACTCCCATCAAAATTTAGTTTAAAAACTCCCAAAGGTGGTGGTGTCCATCTTCCCAATGGTCTACTAGAAAATGGCTTCAATTGGATAATATTAGAAAAATTCCTTCTCACATCCACCTCTAGCACATCTTTTCCTTCCTTAGTGGTTAAATAGGAGAGCCAAATTGAATGTAAAATTTTATCCAAAATACTCTCTACAGACAAAGAGCACCCCTCAAAGACCCTTCGATTTCTCTCCTTCCAAAGTTCCCAAAGAATCATACCTCTTGAAATTTACCATAATATTAGACCTGTTTTTGGCAGCCAAGAGGCTGCTAAATGTGATAAGATCCCCATAATATTCGCAGGCATCACCAGTGTACCCCCCAATCGTACAAAAAACCAATGCCAAATCTTTTGTGTAAAAGGGCAGTGCAAAAATAAGTGAGCTCTTGATTCAGCATCGCTCTTACACCAATAAACAAATATTAGGCAAGATTTTTCCACATTTGATGAGGTTATCAATAGTTAGAATCTTACCTTGTGCTACTAACCATAAAAAGACTTTGATCTTGGGGGGCACGGGTCAATTCCAAACGACTGTAACTTCCGACAAAGTCCACCTCCATCGATCATGAAATAATAGTTTGTACATGGACTTAACCGAAAACATTCCATCCGGAGCATGTTCCCAAACAACTTCATCTGAAGCATTATTTGGGATATATACTTCTTTGAGACATGCTAATAATTGGACAAACTCCTGAAAGACCAACTCTGGAATGCGATTATAAGGAAACTCAATTTTCCAATGCACTTGATTTCCTGTAATGTTAATGATGTCTGAGAGCATGGCATTTGTATTAGTCATTCGCTCAAAGATCAAAGGGAATAAATATTTAAGGGGTGAATCCCCGATCCATTTATGATGCCAAAAAGCTATATTTTGTCCATTCCCCAAGTTCTATCTAAATAAAAGGGTGTCATCCGCATATTGTAAGTGTGAAATACACAATCAATCATTGGGCATTTGAAAACCCGTGGTGTCCTTTTGCCTCAACATTACTAAGAAGCCTACTGAAACTCTCAGCATCAATCGTGTAGAGAAATGGGGATAAAGGATCTCCTTGATGAAGACCTCGAGATGCCCCAAAGAAAGCCAAAGGACTGCCTTTGAAAATGATTGAAAAATGGGCCAAAGACAAGCAATCATACATCCAATTTCTCCACCTCTCACCAAACCCCATATTCTTCATAATTTCTAGCAAGATATTTCATTCCACCATATCATAAGCTTTTTTCATATCCAACCTGATCACAATTCCAGCACTACCACTACCCGATCTCGAATGAATAGATTCCTGAGCAATCAAAACACTATCTATAATCATTCTATCTTTGATGAAAGCAACCTGAGGCCCATTTATGATCTCTGGTAAGACCAATGTTGTCTTCCTGCTAACACTTTAGCAATGATTTTGTAGAGACTTGAAAGAAGGCTAATGGGCCCTAAATCTTCCAAACAACCAATAACCGATTATTTTGGGATAAGAGCAATATAAGTAGAATTGACTCCTCTGAAGAGCACACCAGTTCGCATAAAATCACGCACCATAATCAATATTTCAGCTGAGATAAGGTTCCAAAATTTGTGAAAGAAAATCAGAGAAAAACCATCGGGACCAGGTGCCTTATCCCTTGGGAGCTAAAAACTGCCTTCTTTAACTCTTCAATAGTCACCTCCCTCTCCAACATATCAACTGACTGAGGAACTAGGCGGCTAAAATCCACTCTAGAA
Source organism: Amborella trichopoda (assembly GCF_054954075.1). Classification (NCBI taxonomy): domain Eukaryota; kingdom Viridiplantae; phylum Streptophyta; class Magnoliopsida; order Amborellales; family Amborellaceae; genus Amborella; species Amborella trichopoda. The sequence continues at coordinate 16,953,094 of NC_142342.1, read as the reverse complement.
AGACGAGGTGTGAAGGCAACCTCAGTAAAGAAGGCTTTCTTAAAATGTTCGACAACAGCATTTGACATCCCATCCAAATCATCTGGGTCAATTCTCTATATATAACCAGGCCAGAAACATCATTATGACGTCTCCTAGCATTGACCATAGCATGAAAAATTTTGTGTTTGAATCCCATTCTTTCGGCCATTTGACCCTAGATCTTTGCTTTCAATACATCTCTTCCATCCTACGAAGTTCATGAAGCTCATTAAGTTTAGAGCTCCTTGCTAACACCAACTCCTTCGAAAGGATACCTGAATTTTGGGTCCTAGCATTGACATCCATAATAAATTTAAGAGCCTCTTCGATCTTTCCTTTCACATTGAACCCACTATCAATCTTCCATGCAATCAATTTATGTTTCACACAAAGAAGTATTTTGTGCAATTGGAAATCCACAGACCCAGAAGAAATGCAATTCTCCCATGCACTTTAATCAAATACACCATATCCTTATCTTCCAACCAACAGGCCTCAATCCTAAAAGGCCTAGGCCCCTGTTTATGAACTTTAGTGCACAAAAGGATTGGAGTATGGTTGGAAGAGAGTCTAGGAAAAGCCCTAACAAAGGCTAATGGAAAAAAATTCGACCAGTCACCAGAGACCAAAAACCTATCAAGCTTAGGCATTGATAAAGCAGACATACTCCCATTAGACCACGTAAACGACATACCAGAAATAAGAAAATCTACCAAAGCATTGGACTCAATAAAGGAATTAAAAAGACGCATAGCCGAAGTACTAGATCCACCATTGGAACATTCATCCGGCCATCTACTAAAGTTAAAGCCCCCTCCCAAGCAATGTGGAAAATCAACTGAATTAATAACAACAGATATCTCACTAATAAAAATTTGTTTTTGAGGCCAAGCCTGCGAACCATAGGCATTCAATAAACCCCAACTAAAACCAGTTTTAGAACCAACAAAACCAACCATAAGAAAATTATCTCTAAAAACAGAGTAAAACGACTGCACACACAATGGGTCCCACATAATCCATAGGCCACCAGAGGCCCCCACCGAGTCTAAACCCAAAAATTCAACTGCCTCAGGACCCCAAACTTCCTGAGCACTCACAATAGTAGGCTTGGAAAGTTTGGTTTCCTGCAAAATTAGAATCATTGGCTTGTAACAAGAAACTAAAGAAGAACGTCTTCCTTGCGTTTGGATCACCCAAACCGCGCACGTTCCAAGAAATGATGTTCGTGGTAAAGGGTTGGCAGAAGAAGAACCTAGCCCATCCCTGTGAGGGCAGGGGAAGTTTTCCTTAGGAATTGAACTAACATCTGAGTCCTCATCATTATCCGAAGTAATTCCATAACTAACTTCCACCATATGCGAATCTTCACAGGGTCAGACTCAGAAACCTGAGTTGAAGTAAACGACGAAGAATTCATCGGAGGAGCAGAGGACGAAAAGCTAAGCAATAGCGGTCTCTCTTTTTGGCGAATGACATTAATGGGACTTGGGACTTCCAGTTCAACCATTGCCAAATTCGAAACAATCTCCTCCGAAAACTCTTTTTGATTTTGAATAATATTGTGACCTTGTTTATCATTAATCACAACCAGTTCCAAGGGATCGATCAAGAGAGGATCAAAACCTTGGTTAGCAATGGTTCGCGACATCCTGGCTTTCCTTGAGGCACAGCGATGGAAGAGAGGATACATCTTGGCAATTACTAAAAGCACGAGGGATAGAACCGAGCACTACTTATGACCTGCTATGGGAAGCGCCACTGCAAACCAGAAGAATGGACTGAACTCTCTACTATAGTTGTTATATTGGACTGGCACCTTAGAAGAAAACGAAGAAGAAAGAGGAAGAGAAAGAGAAACATTTCCATTACTCGAGGTGCCCGGCTGAAATACCGGAGAGATTGCCACGAATTGCTCCACTTTTCTAGATAAAGATACATGCATATCTATGCTACCTCCATGCACCAAAGAGGTAGGGAAATATTTTTGTGATCCGTGAGGGACCACCTTATCAGATGTGTCATCAAGTAGGGATGTAACCGAATTACTGCATTAACGGCGGACTGTTTGCGAAATGGCCGACTGGGATCCACCGTTTCGTGATTTTCAAATTTTGAATTTCTTCGTTCCGTTTTTTGACAAACCTACAGTGACCATTAGCCTGGGATCTCGAAGGCCTACGAACCTGCGCTTCATGGGCAGCATCTCTAGCAGGTCTATTCCAATGAATCACTGTGGTCCATCCACTTTTATTTTCTTTTCCAATATTTACCACAGGTTTAGGCAACACCAGTATGGCCCTTTTAGCCTTTGAGTAAATCTTAATCAAAAGCGATTCTTGTCCCACTAATAATCTGATTTATTTTGGAAGTGGAGCCCCCTTCCATTTCCAAATCCGCAGACTGACTTGATTCAGATCAACCCCCATGAAGGATAACCTATCAATATCACAAAATTCTCCACAACAGGGGGCAATCTTACTAAAAATTTCCATCGACCAAGCATGTAGTGGGACCCCTGACACAAAAATCTAGACACTTTCCTAGGGGATATAAGAATAATGAGAAGAAGGTTTCCAAAGATCTAAAGATAACAGCTTACCCCGAATTCTAACAATCGATTTCTCAATGCGTATTGGGCATCTTCTTTGCTACGCAGAAGGAAAACAACCATATTCTCACCAAGAACTTTAATTTTTGGAGCATAAGAAAGACTCCAACCTCTTTTGGCCCAATCACTCGGACCAAAGATGTCATTCGACAGTAGAAAAAAGGATCTAATCACTGGAAAAGGAGTATCCAGTACTAAACCATTGGATAAATTATACCGAATAGAAACAGCAGGCATCTTCTCACCATCTTCCTCTCTATCCCCATCACCGAAATCACTCTCACCTCCCTACTTTGGCTCCTCCATCTCCGGTGTAGAATTCCCACACTTGAAGTATACTTGTTGCATAAAGCAACTAGTGCTTTATTTATAATAGAATGTAGACTGTAGATATCTAAAACTGAAACTGTGCATCTTGCAATTTAGGTCATGTTGCATCTTTAAGCACTAGTTTGGACCTATTGAGTGAGTGCATTCTCTTCTCCAAGGAACAATCCAGCCCTAGGAAAAGGAAAATAAAATAAAAAAGAATATGAATGTGCCCAAAAATAATAATATCCTAAAATTGAAAAGAGAGTATCCAATTTTGGATGGTCAAATTTAAGTGTTTAAGATATTAAAAAAGGAAAAAAAAATTATAAGGTTGCAACCTTAAAATGTAGAATCAAAGATGCACCTCAAAAATCAATAAAAAAAAGTTGTTTAAATGTTGAAAAACCCTCTAATTGATCATCTTGACATCGAGATGTATGAATATAGAAAAAAAAAAATCGAGTCCCAGAAATAGTGCATCTTGCAACACATTATCTGGACCGTCAATTTTTAAAATTTTCATATGTTTATAGATGTACTTGAATTTAACAAGCTTTGGAGTTTAAAATTTTATAACTAAATATAAAAATAAAATTTGAGATAATCCTAACAAACATTTACACCAAAATTACATGTTATAATAAATTTTGGAGGTTTGACTTACTTGGATTGTTTAAGATTGCAACCTTATAGAAACCACACCCATTAAAAAAAATTTGATTTTTTTAAAAAAATAATAATCCTGTGATTCTTAAGCACTGCTAAAAAGTAGATTTAGAAAAGATTCTCTAGAGTAGCATTTTAGCCTGCGGGAGTAACTGTACAGCATATGCTTATGGTCATTTTTAGTTCATCTTTTTTTTGTTTTAACTATTCTAGTTAGGTTCTCAGATGTTGTACACCAAGTGGGGTCAAAATTGGATGGGAGCCTAAGTATTTTGGAAGAGTTAGTTTCGGGTTATTTTTTATTAACTTTATAGATAACTCAAAAAAAAAAAAAAAACAAAACAAAACCAAAACAAAAAAAAAGGGCAAAGGGAAAAAGAAAAGAAGAAGAAGAAGAAGAAGAAAATTCAATTTGAGCTCATAGAACCGTTTGTTTCTGAAATTTGTGATCTTTAAGGTGAAAGATATATAAAGCATTCATATATTCTTTCTTTTTTTAATTCTATATTGACGATTTGGAAAACATTATTCAAAGGCGTCAATCAATGCGCCGATTAATTATCTCTAAAAATAAAACAGCAAATTTATGGCGAAAAAAAAATTCATGGAAGATGAAAAAAAATTACAAGATAAACCTTGTCATTTTTGCTTTGATATTATCATTTTCTTTCGTTTTGGTTCAGAAGTTCAGATGACATGCTTCTATTAGTCCCTGGTTCTGCTGTGTCTTGTCACTCAACGAGTCACCAAGTCATAAACATTTCCTCCTTATTCTCTCATCTTTTTTTAAGGAAAAAGTATAGGGATTGTATACAATGAGACCATTTACTTTTGTTACAACGTGCTCACAATTACTTACAACCATCTGATGTGAAGTTTGATAGTTTGGATGTGTTCGAGAAAATTTCTTTTAAAGTTTGAGCTTGTTCAATGGAATAATTGCAGCCACTCAATTTCACATCCAATGGTCAAAGATTAATGTTTCACTTTGTACCAAAGGTAAATGGTCTCATTCTATACTTTCCTAAAAGTATATATAAGTTGGAAACTTTATATCATAGGATTAAGGTGTACCTCAAAAATCCAACATAAAAGAGTATTTGGAAATTGGAAAACCTTCCAATTGAACATCTCGACCTTCGGATGTATGGATATTAAGAAAAATACATTTTTGAGTCCTAAAAATATTACATCTTGTAACAAGCTATTTGAAATATCTAATTTCAAGATTTTCAAGTGTTTATAGATCTCCCTGATCTGTATGGTTTTTAAAATTTTAAATTATATAATTAGATTTTAATACGGTTATTCAATTTATTATAAAGTTTTTGACTCCGGAACTACATCGTCTGACAAAATTTAGAAGTTCATCTTACTTGTATAGTATAAGGAAGACACCTTATACTAACCTCACCCTTTTATTAGGCCAAATGTTTTAGATTTCAAATCTTAAGGATGTAATCTCTAGAACTCATAGACAGATATTGGTAAAATAGAAAGTTCCAAAATATATTTTATATACACTAAAAAGCTAATGCCTCAAGATTGAATAGACCTCAAATATTTGAAAGGGCTCGATCTAAGTGTCACCAAACTTTTTCTTTTTTTTTTTTTTTGAAAATAATCATCCAGTAATTCTTATGTAGTTCCCAAAATATTACATTAAAAAAAGAAATCCTATATTGGTGTTTTCAACAAGTGAGTAAATGCACAATATGCTCCCACAGGAGCATAGTATACGGCCTATTTATTAATGATCCTTTTTCTTTTCAGTCATGCGTAGAAGCTAAGTGGGGCACGTGAGACTCATGACGACGGAACATTTAGTGGGGGTTAATTGCCTGTTATGAACAACGACCCATGATACAAATTGCCTATTATGAAAATAAAAATAAAAATAATAAGAAGCTATTTTCCCGCTATTGATAGGTAAACAAAGATCTTGTTGCAAGTGTTTATGTTCAATTAGTGATAAAAAACCCACTGATACGGATCAGCTATCTGGATGAGGATTGGGAATCTATAGTGACTGAAGTGGTTTCTAGCCAAAACAGAGAATTGTGCCAGCTCTCACAGATTCATCCAGTTCCCTCGAATCAGCCAATTTTGATAGGGAAGAGGATGATCTGGATTGCTCAGTTTCCACAGCTTATGTTTTATTGTTATTTTCTTTTTTAAAAAAAATTTATTTTCAAATCAGAGCCGATCAGGATTAGCATCCCAGATTGCCGGTTCATCTGCCAGGGTCAGGGTTTTAAAACACTGCTCAATGATCTAAACGCTTTCATGGTTGTCCATGCTGGAAACATGGCCCTAAGCCCTCAAGACGACTGAATGGGGGGCGTGCGGGGGGGGGTTGTTGGGGGGCGGGGAGGCCAAGACAATCAAGAAATGGAAGGAAAAAAGAAATTTTTTTTTGTAGTCTTAAATCATGGAAAAACGAGGGCTTATGATGAATATCTAGGTCTTCAGGTTACCAAGACAACGAATTATACATCGCGCCCCCTTTTATCCAAACTAGTAGCAAGCACCTGTGTTGCACATGTTATTTAAACATCATGCATAACGTAATATTTCTACATTAATGATATTTTCTTAGCAAAATAAATTTACAAAATCAAGGTCACGAAAATATAGAATGTACTAAAAAAATTAAATTAAATTTTACATAAAATAAAAAATAATGATTTCTCACTCGTGCTGAGAGACAAAGGGTAGATTTATAAGTTGTACGAACTAACTTAGACTTTTGATAGTGCATAAAAAATAGGCAATAAACCTTTAATGATGAATGATGCTATAGTTGAGCAGGAGGAATGTTATACTAAATGAGGAAATATAACGTATGGAGGATATTATTTTGATAATCATTAGTTCAATTATAAGTATATTTAGCTCTTAAATTAGTTAATTACTACAACTAATAAAAATGACTACTAACATTTAATATAACAAATATATAAATTAGCTTAAATTAATTATTATTGATGAGTTATATTGTAAAAACTAGATAATTATACACAAATTTATATAATTATAATAAAAAAAACCAACCATGGCTTGTAATACTAAACAATTAGAAAATAAGAAAATATACATGAAACAAATAATTGTAATCTTATACTTATTAAAATATAATTACATAAGTATACACAAGGGATTATAACACAATTACACTATCAATTACGATTATGATTATTTATATAATTAATATAATACTCATAGCTCTGTAAAAATAATAGCTAATATTCTTAATTTTTTATTTCTTAAAAATTATATATAGAGAGAAGAAGAAAGAAAAGAAAGACTTTAGGGGCCTTTCAAACACAAAACGTTTATATGAGATTAACACCTTAAATGGTTGAATTACAGTGCACCTCAAAAATATATTGAAAAAGTCATTTTGACCTTAGAAAAACATATAATTGATCATCTCAACATCGAGATATATGGATATAGGAAAAAAAAAACAAGATTTCAAGTTCAAATATTAGTACATCCTAGAATACACTATCTAGACCATCCATTTCCAAGATTTTCATGCGTTTATAGATCTGCTTGATTTGAACTATTTTTAGAGTTTAAAATTTTATAAGTAGAGACGAAAATGGATTCTCGTACCATCCTAAAACTTTGTGCAACGGACATCAATACCAAGCAAGAACCGATTTGGTTATCATCAATTTCTGATATCAGGCAAGAACCGATTTGGTTATCACCAATTCCTCAGACCAGGCAAGAACTGATTTGGTTATCACCAATTCCTAATCTGGATAGGGTGATTCCCAATCTGTATCACGTACTTTGGATAAAACTTTGCTTTAAATGGATTATCACACATTGAAAGAGAAAAAAACCAGTTAGAGAAAAATTATGATTACAAAATCTCCATGACCCATCATATCTCTTTCATGCCATCAACCATCCTATGATAATGCTAAGCTTCTTGCAGCTCAATTCATTTCAAATTCTAAGTTCTTACATCATATTACACTTCTCGAATGACCAATATTCACATGCCTCTGAATTTCCTCTCACAATATCACTAGGATCTCCTGCACTGGTAAGTAAATAATATCATTATGTAACAACATTTCAAATAACCGTATTGTTTGTGTAGAATTACAAAAAGGAAAAAGTTTATATAAGGTTGCAACCTTAAAATGTAGAATCACATATGCACCTCAAAAATCTATCGGGAAGGTTGTTTTAATGTTGAAAAACCCTCTAATTGTTCATCTCGACATTGAGATGTATGAATATGAAAAAGAAAATTTATGAGTCCCAGAAATAGTGCATCTTGCAACACATTATCTAGACCGTCCTTTTCAAGATTTTCATATGTTTATAGATCTACTTGATTTTAACCATTTTTGGAGTTTTAAATTTTCTAATTAGATATGAAAATAGATTTTTTTACAACAATAGTACATGTTATGATAAAATTTGAAGGTGCGCCTTAATTGGATTGTTTAATGTTGCAACCTTACAAAAACCACACCTTTACAAAAAAGGCATAACAGCATAACAATTGAAATGTTGTTATGGTGCGGTCATAACAGCATTTCAACTAAATTCTCAAAGGAAATGATGTGTTTAATAAGCACATAAACAACCAATATGTTACAGGATGTATACTAGCTATAGAAAAAACACAACGAAACAGTTAGAAGCTATAATGCAAACCTACAAGCATATATCCATGATTCATCTGATACGGGGAATAACAGTTGCACATTAAGAAAAAGAAACATCTTATATCAGCCATGAACAAGTTTGCAACAAATTTTGATCGATTTACAATATGTTTTTTCTTTGGGGTATGTAAGGACTATAATATTATCTTGATGTTTCACGTACACACATTTATTGTTGTCGTTGTTTTACAATGTGTGGTTCACATCATTCGCAATAAATGTATGTTCTCTTTTAAAGCACGAACATGCGCAAACACACAGACATGTATGTACATATATATGCACATACAGAAGTATGAATGTAACTATTCTAGCTATTCTATAATTGCATTAACAATTTGACATCAAATTGATCCCCCAACTTTGGGACATCAACCTTACACCACCTTCCCACAATATTTAATAGACAACTTAATCGTCCAGGGATATCAGCTCAGCATATCTCCAGTAACATCCACCTTAAAGAGGAGTTATATTCATCTCTGCTATCCTTTCAAACCCAAACCCCTTTTAGCCTATAGTCTAATTCCCCTCTCATTTCACATAATCCGATCAAAATCCATTCTCATCAGTTCTTGCAGGATATTTTGTTTCTAGCCTCTCTAGCTTTTCCACCATCAGCATTGACATACAAATGCAAAATGAAATACAATTGTATGCACAACTCCAGAGTAGAGTTTCTATTTTTATTTTTATTTTGAATGTTAACTATGATTTTCATTAATATAAAGCGAGCTCAAAACTACAAATTACAATACAAAGTAGAGAAGAAGAAATAAAGAGACTAAGCTCTCTGCTCCAAATATGACCCAACCGAGTCTAACAAAACACAAATAACCCTCAACACCTACGAGCGCAAATACACTAGCAACCTTATAATCATTGCTAAACCATACACAACAACTTCCATAGGTGACAAACTCCTTAGCATCCCACTCAAACTGAACCACAAACAAGACCTACAATAACAAACACCCCTTTCAACAGAAACCTTACAAGCAGGGGTTGGAACAAAGTACCAACCAGCATAAGATAAACGGTACCCAAGAGAAAGACAATTCAGAGCTTAGTAGCATAGCTATGGGGTTTGAGTACAACCAGCAGCTAAAAAGCTGGATTTGAAAGAGAATGGAAGCAGCCAGAGAGTAGAAAAACTAAAGAGAACGAAAACTGGAGAAGAGCTAGGAACAAGGTAAGAGGAAAAAACCACGCACCAAAAGACAGGGAACCAAACTCAAATAACTTTCCAAAAAATAGTATCGTACTACCATACACAGGGTTCATCAAGGTCAGCAATCTAACCGTCCCCCATAATAAATGTTAGCCTTGGCAAGGTACAATGGTAACAACCTACCAAACACATGGTTCATCAAGGTCAAGAAACTGACTGTCCCCCATAATAGGCATTAGCCTTGGCAAGATACAATAGATTTTGAAAAAAGAAGTCGAGCAACAAGATGGCTAACCCCCCCAAGGAGGGTAACCCTATCTTAAGCGTTAACTTAAGCATGGAGAGTTACGAGTCGGGGAAGAGAGAGAAGGCCGAGAGCATAAAAAAAGGTCATAGACGAAGGTGGAGGGTGAACAAAGATGGGCAAAGATGAAGACAGTGGGGCGGTAGGAGTGTATAGGAGGGACGAATGAAAGCACCAAAAAGGGGGGCGACGAAAGGGAAGAGGGGGGAGAGAATTCTCCCTTCAAGGGGGGAGAGAATTCCCCCGCCTCCCCAGCCAAAAGGCCACTCTCTCTCAATCTCTAGGGGGGCCTCTCTCTCTCACACACACACACTCTCTCTCTCTCTCTCTCTCTCTCTCTCTCTCTCTTTAGAGAATCAGAAGGTGGTGGTCAGAAGAAGGAAAGGGCAAGAAAATATGGCCTAAGATTAACAGAACTGAGCTCAAAGAAAACAAAAAGGCAGGGGGCACAAAGAAAAATGAGCTAGCAACAGAAGGAGAGGAAAAAAAAGAAAAAAAAAAAAAAGTATAGAAAAACTCAAAAAGAAAGGGGATCAGAAAAGTTCGAGAAGCAAAGAAGAGAGAAAGAAAAGGAACCTAAAAAAAGAAGAAAAAAAAAACGCAAATAAGAAAGATGAACTAAGATCTGAGAAGCACTCAAATCTAAAGCAAAACCTAATATCTGAGGCAAAGAGCTCACATATCTGCAACCACGAGCTCAAATCTAAGGCAAGAGGGAAAAAAAAGACACAAAAAAGCAGAAGACAGCTTCAAGGGGGAAAGAGATGAACTCCCGAGTCACCTGTGTCCTCTGGATGTCACAACATAAACACCGAAGAGCTCTAGGACATCGGTCTAAGCTCTCTATGTATGAGCAGAAGGTCTGGGCGAGCTTCGAGCGGCAACCTTCGGTCAAGAGAGCAATTTCTTCAAGCAAGGGCGAGCAAAGCTAGGGTTTCACGCCTCTCTAAGTTCCATTTGATTCTAACTGCTTGATCTCGGATAGAGTTTCTATTGAGACTACAACATAACAAATGAATAAGTTGTCCCTTCTACTATGTTCATTTCCATTTAAGTCCCTCTATTGTAGGATACCATAAGGCCATGATACTTCCCAAGTGTCAAGAAGAGTGCTGGTGATAGTAGGCCTCAATGTGCTAGGGGCTTGATGGCTCCTCCTTTAATAAGCATTAGTTTGCCTCTACCTTCCCCACAATGTTTACATGCCAGATGGGTATCCCAGACTTATATATTGAACCTAACAGACCAAATGGGATCTATATGTTCCTCCATAAGGCTCCTAGGTTGCCATGATAATGATGTCATCACCTCCCTCATTCACATTAATAAGACATAAGAACAAAAAATGATCCAGGTTTCCTTCCATATTGATTAGCTTGTATTTACATGAATCCCATGACTCCTTAAATTCGAAACTAAAGTACTTTTTTTTATATATATAAACTGGAACTAAGATATTATATTTTGTGTTCATCTCAAGATAGATTACTGTCATCTCGGGGTCTTTGTTCAAATGCACATCACATGCTTCTTCTCCATCTGCATGCCTAAGTAATGTCACACAAAAACCATCCCTCACATGAATAAAAGTGCGTTACTAACTCTAAATCTACAAAAGGTTCCAACCACATGGCAGAAGTTAGAGAGCAACAAAGTCCAAACCCTGAAAGGAGATCACTTACTCTAATAAAGATTACTAAGGAAGACATCAATTGCGCTGTCAAATTCCGGATCCACAAAATGTTCCTTGTCCACTGATAAGTTCATAAACATCTGGTTGTACCATGCACTAATCATCTTGTGAAGGAATCCAAGTATTCCAAGTCCCCTTCCTAGAGTAAGCTTTTCCCTATATCTTAACTTCTAACTAATAGCTTCCTGCCAAACTACATTGTGGAACTTTTTCTTCAGATTCACACTGCCATTCCTCTCATCTCCCCTTATGACAAAGCAATAGCCTTTACGAATGTTCACCTTTCAAACCTCCAAAGCCCCAAATACCTCCAACTTGATTAAGCTTCTGCTTCGACAATGAAGTTTTTATCTAATCTGAAACTTGCCCAAACCTCCATAATTATGTTTTCAACTCAAATCTAAAGAGCAGTGGACATGTTCAAAGCACGGTTTCTAACCAAGTCATCATGTGTCCAGAAATGAGATTTTCTTTGACAATAGCTACAGATAATGTTACTTATCAACCAAACAAAACACTCTCCATAGCGCTCCATCCATCTACCAGAATCTCGAGATTAAAAGGGTTCCAATCCAGCCAGCTCCTTTGATTATCCAACCAAGTAAATTAAATTCCACAATGCACCAGGTAGATCAGTCATTTTAACTCATGAACACTGACAACTGCTCCATAGTCCACATACTATATGTAATTCCCCCCTCCTACCTTCTAAAATGAGAAATAGATTTTAAAATCATTGCTCAAGCAAAATAGACCTCTCACTAGCTCCACGTTTTACACAATGCCTTTTATTGATTTGGTGAAGGGCTGAGATCCTTAGGATGATGGACTTCACTAACCACCTAAACCCAACATACAGAGAATGAAATACTACTTTTTTTGGTAGTTTAGTGGGAATGAGGTCCCTATGCATTATAGGAATGAAACTCAAGATGTCATTTTGTGCGCCCTGCTACCCTAACCACTTAGCCTTGAGTCCATTTCTCTAGCCGATAAGAATGAAATCGGACAAAACTTTTAAACAATTGCCCTATTCCAGCTTCACAGGATCGCATAGGAACAATATTTCCATTACACCATGTATCGATCAAAGAGAGGCCCGATAAGAATCCCTTGGCAATGAACTTAGAAGCCGTATCAATAGTTTTAAACTTAGTTGTTTGAAGAGAAAAGAATTTCATAGAGTTCTTTATCAATATCCTCCAGTTGGGTTCTACAGCCTCCTACATCCAATTGTGAATATATTTTTAAACTACTTTACCACCTCTCACTCCACAATAAAACTCTTCTCTGCTCCCTTAACAACACCCATTAGGAAAAGTTTCTTCCTCTATACAACAAAAAATAACAATTATTTCCCTTGGATTCCCCTTCATTTCTACTTGAACTTCATTCCGGATTATCCTAACCCCATTCTCCATCAAAGCTAGCCTTGAAGCCACAAGATCACCATGGCAAAGTACTGCTTCTCCTACCAAAATTACATCTTGAGCTCTCACTCCATGAGATGCTCAAACTTCCATCCATATCCCTCAATTTCCAAGCTATTAAAAATTCACCCTATTCCATTCCCAAAATTATCTCACTTACCCAATCATCCTGCCAGAAATATTCATTGCTCCCTCTCTCAAGGAACTTCACCTTATACCATTTATCCATATATAAACCAAATTCTTCCGCATCACACAACCACTAACTACGTAAGTCAAATCACTGGTAATTGAGAGTTATGCCCGTTAAACACTGAAATATTATCCACTCCTTTGTAATTAATTCCCATCATACCTTAAGTGAGGCTTTGGTAAATACTTACATACCCCTATAATTTTTTGAGATTTCATACTGGACACCAATGATATAGCCTTTCTGAAAACTCCATAGTGTCCAAAGTTGTTTCGATATATGGAACTGTTTCCAATATATTCCAACTAACAATATGTCCAAAAAAAAAACATCTCATTAATTCCACTGGCCAACCCTCGTCAATACTATGTAGAGTAGCCCAATGCACTTGCAATTCTACTTATCAAATAATTCCAATCAGAATGTCATACACTAAAAAATTCTAAACACACTTTTGTTATTGATCACCATTTCCCATATTGAATCTATCTCTTTACATTACCACACTTGTTTAGCCATCTCAATTCTAAAAAGGTGGCCAAAGGACCAGGTTCTCTTTATCCATGTGGAGTTCGTTGTCAATTAACATATGTTCCTTACATACGAAGGCCGCGAAAATTATAGATATTACATTCTCTAAATCTCTTGACTTCTAAGCTTCTTCAACCATTTTTTAGTCTCAATTCAATGCATTGCAATCAACAGCTCTCCATTATAATGCTGGTTTCTAGTTCCGAAAACAGGTAGGTAGAATTAGAGGCAGCACCCTCCCACTGTATTCTAGGGCATCCAAAATGAGAAAATTTTACAGGATTTCATTGTCATTTCTTTCTTCAGCAAAGATCATCTAGAAGAGAATTTGAGACTTTGATATCAGAGGATCTATCTCTCACAGTTTCAAGGGGCTAGAGTACTAGACCTTGTTCTTGAGTAAGGAACAATGACAAAAAGAAAGCTTCCGAGTTCTTAGATATTTTTATATAAATCTTACCCATTGGAAGTACGTAAATTTGAACTTTGATGGTTTCTCCTCAGAGAGGAGGAAAATAAGTCTTGTGCAAACTAGCTGGAATCAATTATTTGTCAATTCCAGAAGCCTACATTGTTCTTACATTTCCTAAAATGGTTTTCAATAGGTTGTTCATTTTCTTTTTCTTTTTTCCCTTTTTTAAATACAAGGTGAAAACTCTAATCATTGTTAGGGGTGGAAGGTGGTTCCCTCAAATCTCAATATGAAGCGTTCTGAACCTACTTGCCTACAGGATGGAACATATCATGGAAAACTTAAGAACTTGTGTAGTTGTAAAGATACTATCTTCCTTAGAGAGAACAAAAAGGCAAGGGCACATTTGCTTGGTGCATAAATATTTCCCCAGGAAAAATATTTACATATGTAAACACTTTGCATGAAAAACTTTTGCAAACTTTCGTTTCACCATGCTTGTTAACATGTTTAAAAAGCACAACGTAATGAATTACATATGTTTGGTAACTTGTTTGGTATTTAAATATATTTTGTAAATATATTAATTTATATACGCAATATTTAGTTATTATAACTTAAAATATATAATTATATTTATTTAAATACTCTTCAAATATTATAAAAATGTTATATTTTAAATATTTTTTCATATTAAATATAAAATATTATATAATATATGTTGTATTGTAAATATCTATTACATAAATAAAACATATAATATAAATACATTATATTATATATATATATACATATATATTTATTATACTATAATATAATATAAATATTATATGTTATTTATAATATAATAAATCTATATTGTAATAATATAATAAATCTATAAAACACATTTTATATTTATTTTATTAATGTATATTTGTATTATATAGAAATATCTATTACATAAATAAAACAGATATTATATAAATATAGGAAATTGATTTTATAGGACTCTGCCACAAATAGTGGCATGAGGCCCCTAAGGATCACCGTTGATCCTATGGTTCTAATCTCGAGTGAAAATGACTCAAATTTAAATTTCACCTGTCTTTCTCTCTCCCCACAAAGACCCTAACACATAGTGGCATAGGCCTATACCCAACCTATCCCTATTTCCCTCTCTCTCTCAAGATTGCCCATGCAAAACCACCCTGATTTGCTGGTCCCCAGCACTTCTCTCTCTCCCTCTCCTTCACCCTCACGGCCTCTCTCCTCACTCCCTCACGGCCTCTCTCCTCGCTCTGGTTTGTTCATGGCGGCTACCACCTCTCATTCTGTCTCTCCCTCTTCTTCATGGAGAGAATCGGTAGCACCAAAAAATCCATGGTAGCTGAACTCTAGAGAGTAAATTGTTACCAAAACCCACAAGATTCAAAGCGTTCAGAAAATTTTCTCATATCCGAGGTGAACAAAATTTGTTGAACTATTCCTTTTCTTTAACTAGATTGGGCAGTTTTTTATGGGTTTGGATAAGCTATTTTTATTTGATAAATTGACTACTTGTATTCATAAATGGGCAAAAATGTATAAATTGGGAGTTGTCAAAATCTACATGATTGTTAATGAGGTTATGATAGGATTTTTCATAATTTTTTCGATACTTTTGATGGGTTTTGTCTAGTATACTCCATTGTTTCTTATGGTTTGTAATCCACCCCATTTTAATTTCTTCCCATTCTTCTTGTGCCTACTCTTCTTCTTTCAATTGTCTCCGGTTGTAATTTTGGACAGGAAATTACAAATGCTTTCTTGTACTCGGCTCAAATTTTGCATTTCTCGCTCAGTTTTGGTTACAAGTTTGCATTATTTTGCTCCAATTCGCGTCCAGTATTAGAGAGCTTGTGTATTTTAATTTACCATATTCCAGGCCAAGTAAACTCTGTTCATGGGCTGTAAATTGATCCGTTCATGGACTGTAAATTGATCAATTTTATTAAAGTTAGCTGAACATCAGAACATCGCACTTCTTGCCGTAACCCAATCGGTTAGAAAATTTCTGACTTGTGTGTTTTGCACACGCCCATACGTACACACACATAGAGTTCAGACTGGTTAGCCACTTCAGCCTTAGAGAGAGAGGAAGGGCCAAATTTTATGGTCGGGAATTTCGAGCAAAAACGAGGGTTGTTATGTATAAATAGGTTCAATCTGCTTGAAATTGGATGGAGGGTGTGGGATGTAGGACTTTTGAAAAAAGTTTGGGGCCGTCTATAGGACTTTGGGGAAGGGTGTGCTATTCAAGGCACAGAGAAAAATCCAGGGGGCCGAGAAGGAATCAAGACAGGAAGTTCATATTATTAAAGGCAGCATTTAAGTATGTTGATCTGCCATGGCAACAGAACCTTCAGAGTTCCCCTCCTCCTATTGTAGAACTTTCAGAATTTCATTATATTCTGTTTTGAGGTCTGGTGCAGCAGTTGACCGGGCCAATATGTTATCCCACAATTCCTTACAAACATTGTACACTATTTTTCTCTTCCTCTCCTTGTACCCAAAGCTTGGGCCATGGATGTCCACAAACACTCTAAACCATAAAGACCTCTCAACTCAAATACCATTATCAATGGCTAATACAGAGACCATTATCAATGGCTAATACAGAGAAATTAAAAGACCATAGAACAAGATGAATGAAGTAGCAAGATGAGAAAGAAACCGGATCTTGCCAAATATTCAATCTAACCTTCTGAACTCCAAGGATTCACTAAATGACTATCAAATGAGTATGACTGCTCCACAAAAAATCTCTAACACCAAAACTTGTCAGCTGGTCCACATCATTGTTGGCTTATATTGAGGGAAAGAGAAGAGAGAGGCCGTGAGGGAAAGAGGACAGAGGTTGCGAGGGAGAGAGAGAGAGAGGAGAGATGCGGTAAGGGAGAGAGGCAGGGTCTAGTAAGAATCACCACTATTTGAGGCAGGGTCTAGTGAGAATCACCTCTATTTGAGGTAGGGTCCAATAAGATCACCGCTATTTTGAGGTAGGGTTCTGCAGGGTCACCGCTCATAAATATATTATATTACATAAATATATATCATATATTAAATATTATTAAAATATAATTTATATTTTAAATATATTATTTAATATATAAATAAATTATTATATAATATAATATATATCGTAAGTTGTGAATAGTTAATAGAGGGTTCGCGTCTGAAAATAAAAGTTCCCCCCACCTCGAGAGGTGAAGTTTTGTTTTACCGTGAATTAGAGCCCATCGACCTTGGAACTTGTTTTCTGATCTTCCCCAATTCGAACAGGAGCTCTCTCATTTTAGGGCATAGGGATATAACTGATGATCCAAAGTCCTTGATTATGAATGTTTCATGCAGGTGCATACAAATAAAAGAGAAAAAATTACGCATTCTGTTTCTAGTTTGGTCAAATGGATACAAATGATGTTCCTAATGCCTCATTGCAGCTGCTTCATCAAGTCGAAAAGGTATTTCCCTTTGATTGGAAAGAGGAGAGAGTGTTATTATTCATGAAACATTCTTTCACCTCTCCTTTGGTCACATCTTATAATGTGATGTTTTGGTTTTCTAAAATGGTGGCTTAAATCTTGAGTCTTTGTTCACTTAATTTTCAGAGGATAGTTCGTGTTTTAGAGCTTGCTGGTGGAGTAATGGAGGAATTGGCAAATGGAACAGGTCCCAGAATGGAAGTTCTTAATAATTATTGCCCGGAGTTCATGCAATCCATTAAGGTGAAACACGTATTTGCTTTTTAGATATTTAGTATCTACCTTTTTTTAGTATACTCTTTTGTTGTTTTCTTTCAGACTATCCTTTGAAAGTGAGATCTATGAATCATTGTTATGCAAGTTTATGTGAGCACATGAATTCTGCAATTCATCTTAGTTTTGATTTTCGCTTTTGTTTATTGTTGTAATATGTCTAACAGTGATGTAGAGCTCTTACGGCTGGATTTGTTGTGCATCGTTTGTTCAACGTATTATTGGTTTCCCTGTAGTTGCCATAACAAGTTGCAAAGTAATTTATAATGAACTTGTTGAAAGTTTCTGCATTCTATTGTATTGGTCATCAAGTAATTGATTTAGATTTGTGTTGACTCTAGAAAAATGCAATTTATCCATCCTATCATTCTGATTTGAAGAAAATGATGATCTTTCTCTCATATTATGTCTCTAGAAAGTGAATGTGTCTTCCTCTTAATGTGATAAATGTACACCTGGTTCAGCATATTTTAAGTAGAATTGGCATAAATGTACACCAAGTTCGGCATGTTTATAAGTAGAATTGGTATCACGTGTCATGCATTCAACTTTGATGGCATGAGTTCTTGAACTTACAAGAGCAATAGAAAGACACATTCTATTTTTATTGAATAGAACATTCCCTTAATGGCTTGCATGGTTTGATTGTGTTGATTAGCTTCTTATTGGCATCTACCTTCTTGCCTCATGAGGTGTATTTCCTTTGAACAAGACGAGTTAGTATTTGTAACGGAAATAGTTACTAGTTTATTGACTGGTTAACTCTAAGGGCATGGACCCTTTTTTTTTTTTCATCAATCAGTCGGAGGGCATCAAATATAGGTACCATGAAAAGTTATATTGTGTGTATATTTACGGCATGTTTGGAATGGAGTGTAAGTTGCAGATATAGTGGCTTTATATGCAAGGCCTACATAATTGGGTGCTTGGTGTGGCGTCAATATCTGCAGAATATCAGTCCCATTTATATCTGAATCGCTTCTTCTAGGGAAAAACTAAGAAAGGGCTGTTTTACCATTGTCCCAAGCAAGGTGGTTTGGTGCAGGAGTTGTTGCTGCACCCAAAACTTATTATGCTTGTAATGATGTACTTCCTAAGATTCACCTCTGCGTCTGTCCTCATCTTTCATGATTCCTTCATGTCTTTCTTTTCGTTAGATAGTTAATGTCTAAACTTCTTCATCTTCTATGGATGTTTGCTTCTTCCACTGTGTAGGCTGCCTTCCCTTATGTAGACCTTCTATTTAAAACCTCGTGTTTATTTTTCATTTCATTAATTGAAGCTGCCACATAAGATAGAAATCCTTATGCTATTCGGGAATGACCATTACCACACCCAACCGGGAAGTGGTTAGAACAATAGCACATCAAAACATTGCACATATCTAGAAATGTAGAAAAATAAAAGTGTACTATAAAGAAACATGTTTGATTTGAAGTTATAAATTAATTATCTATCTGAATATATAGACATGTAAGTGATGTATGGACTTGTGTTGGTGTGTCATACTATCATTGCCAAAATATAGGTGATGGGTCAGATTTTTTTGAATCTGACTTAGACATGGATTGTCGTATTCGTGTCCTTGTCACACAGCCTTGAATATATGTGAAAATGAGCAGGACAATGGTAGCAAGCGACAAGAAAGGAACTGATGAAAGATAAATATAATACACAGTGTTCGATGACCAAAATACCCTTCATGTTGACCAAAATTCCCCTCACATGTACAACATTAAAGAATTCTGTGGGATTCTTTGTCAAATAACCAAATTCACCATGGAAACTGAGTTCAAGCCTTTTGATTCATGGGTTCTAAGTTTAATTTTTTTGCAGTGATTGCACTTCTTTTCCATCGAGAGGTGTCTCCTATGGGGTTCACGAAGGTACTCGAGAAAGAGTGCTTACGTTTTTTCCTGTGTCACCATCATTTCCTTCCTTGGAGGATGGCTTTGGTCATTGATGATAATGGTGCAAAATGCTAATCATAATAGCATTTAAGGAGAAATACCAGGAAATTTGTTTGAAGTCTAGTCTAAATGAGAGATTTAATGGTGCCTTGGAAGTGGTTTAACTCTAATGGGTTTTCATCCTAGAAAAGAGGACCCTACATCAAGCAAGGATCAAATCTTGGAGTTTGTGAATTGAGCATTTTGATCAGCTTCCACATGGTAGAACCAATTTCCTTGGTTTAAATACAGAATGAAACAAGTGAGGATGAGTTAGATCACTTTTTAATCGTAGAAGCATGTAGGTTTTGGTAAATGAACATGGTCAGAATGAGATGACTTAGTTTCTGATGTGGTTGCTGGGATTTGGTATTGGAGCTTCTAGATGGAGGGAAGGATAAAGTTCAAATGTGGCTAAAAGTTTATTTGTTGAAAACCAGCTCACTGGATAGAGATACTTGGGGATTTGGAGGTTCACATTTGTGAGAACTATTAATTTTTCAAAGATCAGAGGAATGGGCAGCATGAGTCTGAAGAAAAAGTTTGACTGTAGTTTTCCCAGAAGAAATTAATGAGAGGTGAAAAAATACTCCAAATTGGCTTTAGGAAAGAGACTAGGATACTTTCTTCTTCACGAAAGAGCAAGGCAATACGCCACCAAACCTTATGAACTATGTCAGAATGGACAAGGAGCAATTGCCAATAATTTCTTTCGAGTAAAGTTCTTTTGACTCTCTAATATCTTCTGCTATGTGAATAAATACCCTATGAGGAGCAAGACATAAGTGGTGTGGTCTTGAGACTTGTTAGAGGTAAGCCTCCATAGTTCGATAATTTTATTGCATGGCATTCATTTAGGAATGCTGATCTGAATAAGGTCATGAAGGAATTCCATCTGATAGTGATAATTAGTAAAGGGATGAAATTAGCATGTATGAACATAGTTCTGAAAGTCAAGATGGTATATAGCAAAATGTAGTTGCAGGCTGACCAATACATTGGAATTCTGAGATAAAAGTTCTCCAGTGGCTTCTTAATGTAAAATGGAAGGTTACACCAGTCTCAATCCAATAATGGTCTATGCGCCTTCATTCAAAATAACTATTAGGTTCAAGATGCATGGACGGTATATG
The DNA here is from genome assembly GCF_054954075.1 of Amborella trichopoda. NCBI lineage: Eukaryota > Viridiplantae > Streptophyta > Magnoliopsida > Amborellales > Amborellaceae > Amborella > Amborella trichopoda. The sequence goes on along the minus strand of NC_142342.1, from coordinate 16,932,192 downwards.
TACTTGTTTTGTGGCTTGGATGGGGGATAAGTATAAGCAAGGCATACCATTTCCAGAAGAAAAAAGGACAATTCAACCCTGACAAGAGTCTACAGATTTTACTTGGATTTTGGGGTTTTGCATTCGAGTGTCAGGGTTTCTGATTTCAGGAGTGTCTTTTTTCTCTAATTTTCTGCCTGGAGCATTTTGGTAACAGAGGCATTTTGGTTTTTTTTTTCTTTTGGTTTGGAGGGGTGGGGGGGGGGTTTGGTTTACTTAGTGCAGAATCCAGCAAGCAACACTTGTTCCCCTCTGTATCTTCTCAACCTACCTTGTGTGACTCTTAATTGGGGGTTATATAACATGGAGAAAGGTCAGTTGGTTTCCATACTGCAGGGCATAGGTGGTTAGATGGCTGCATAGAGAAGGGAAGGAAAAACTACTATGTAAACTTTAAGAAATCCCTTTGCGGCCTAAAACAAGCATCGAGGGGGTGGTACATAAAATTTCAAGAGACCTTGCCAAAAGCTGGTTTTTGCCTAACAAGGAGGATTATTGTATATATGTCAACGTGAATTGGAGTGATGTGTTCACCTCCCTGTGTGTGGATGCTAATTGCCAGTAGTTCAATGACTCGTTTTGAAGCAAAAGCGTTCTTCTCACAACACTTTGATATGAAAGCTCTTGGAGAGGCTTCATATGTGCTAGGAATTAAGCTTATGAGAAATAGAAGAGAGAACCATTCAATTATCTCATGAGGCATATTGCAAAAAAAAAAAAAAAAGAGAGTAAGATTTGAGATGGAAAATTGTAGGTCCATATCCATGTTGATAAGAAGACCAAGTTAAGCCTAGCCATATGTCCCATGAGTACAGAAGAAAAAGAAGCCATTGCAGAGAATCCCATACAAAAGTGTTCTATGTTGGGGATGAGACCAAACTTATCATTTGTTATATGTATGAGTAGCAGGTTCTAGGGTAATCCAGGCATGGAGCTCTAGAAGGCAATAAAAGAGTTATGTCATATTTGAAGGGAACTGTTAATCTCATCCTCACTTATGAAGGAGGCTCAGATATTCAGATATAGGGATATTCAGATGTGGATTATTAGGGAGATCTAGATGAAATGAAGTCCACATCGAATATATCTTCACACTTGCCAGTGTAGCCATTTCTTGGTGCTCAAGGAAACAAACTGTCGTTGTGCTCTTTACTTTGGAGTTAGAGACTTAGAGTATGTGGCTTGTTGTCTCGCAACAAAAAAAGCTCTCTGGTTGAAGAAGTTCCTAAATTAGCATAGATTTGATCCAGTAAATCCTTGTGTGTGAGGATCTTCTGCTACAACCTGGCTGCGATTTGTGTGGCTAAGGAGCCACAACTTCGTAAAAAAACCAGGCATATAAAGGCGGACTATTACATACGCAACGAGATCCAAGTAGGAGAGATCGAGTTTGCTTATCTCTTGACAGAGGCTATGTTGGTAGATCCTTGACCAAAGCATTAGTGTGGTAAATGTGTTTGCCAAGCATGTACATGAGATGGGCTTGAAAGAGAGTGAGACAAGGTGATTGTACAAGCTTCAAAGGCCAAGTGGTTGTGGCTTTTAAAGCTCGTGAGAGCATATAAATATAATAAATATAGTGAATTGTACACTTCAATGGGAGTATATGATTGGTTGATTGACCCAGGGTTAGGCTGTTTGTGGCTCGGGTCATGTCCAAAACTCTTTCCCTTAGGCATAGGCACCACCGTTGAGGATTCCTACAGGTTCATCCCTTTTTGAGGTCGGAGAGATGCCTAAAGAATGGTTTGTATGCCAAGAGAACTTTGTGGTTTCTTGTGTGCGGTTGTAGATCTGTAAGAGAGAGGGCCAAAATCCTCAACAGACCTCTGCACGACATTTACGTATGACAGTTGCATACTAAGAAGCATCCCTGCAGAGGGATACATGTACATGTGTATAGAGAGAGGTCCCCTTGCACTATAGTGATACGCGCATCTGACTTGCTCTTAAGGGGGAACCTATAATCCACATATTGGAATCGTGGTTCTACTATTTATTGGCTAGCTTTAATAGGCCAATCATGAGCCCTTGCGCATGACTATGGATCATGGTTCCTGTTGTGTTGGTTTGAGAAGATAGTTTTGGGTCACGGTTTCCAGCTTAGGTGGAGTGCCTTGACAGTCACTTTGCTTGACCCATTAGTATTAACCCACTTCTAGATGTATCTCTGAGTGCTTTCTAGAATTCTTTTTAATAGGATTGGGAATTTGACTACCGAATGCATCTCTTTCGATGGTCCTGTCCACTTCCACTCTCACCAAGGCTTTTATCTCCTCCTCACCACATTTGTCAAACTGATACCACCAACATCATGGATTTCCTATGAAACCTTGGGCTATCATATAGAATGTCTCAATTTGAGCCTAGCATTAGTGTTTGCAACCATTAGACTTAGCATTTTGGTTATTTGCTCCGAGCTTTGGCCATCTACTGATGAAGCCCCTGGGAATAGAATGGGGGACTTTGTAAGTCAGGGCATGCGCCTGACTTTGGCTGGTTTCCTCTGGAGTGCTTGAATGAATCGTTGGCACCCATTGAAGCAACTGCTCTGGAACCTGGAAAAATAGCTGCTACCATCATCTGGGTCACACTCTTCTGAAAAGAGTTTGGTAGTCTCATCATCAGATTATCCTCCGTGCATGGCTCCCACTCGTATGGAGGCATAAAAGTGTTTTCTGGTAATTATCTCATAGTTACCCTTGAATTTTCTGTCTGCAGTTGTACTGGTTCTCTTCAATCTTGGGGGATCTAGTCCCCGTCTTTGCTTGCAGAAAGGCTGAAGTTTGTGGAGATATGTTGCCTTATGCTGTCTGAGGCTCAGACGAGAACGAATTTTGCATCTTTTGGGCCATCTTGGGCTTGGGAGAGACTTAGGCATGAGTCATTAGAAGGTTGTCGACCAAATAGACTAGCTTCTCGACTTGATCCCCCAGATCCTCTCCAATACTTAAGGTTAATGGCAGGCAGTACGGTGTTGGTTCAATTCAACTGTTAATGAAGGAGGGTTTGGCTTGAGTGGGCTTCAGACGGAACATTGGGACAGCAACCTGCTTTTCATTCGAATGGTGGAAAAGAGGAGACTTCAAGTTCTTCTCCACATGCCGAAGTCAAGTTAGACCTTCTTGCTGCTGCTATATGCTTTCCGAAGATGGTCTATGAGTGACCTTTCATATTCTTTGAATTGGCTGAGCCAAAGTCTTCTGCGAGCATCGTTTAAATAATCTTCCACAGTCAATCCACTTCCTCAGAAGTGGCAAAGGAGTTATGCACTATTAGCCTTCCATAACGAAGTCTAGGAGGATAACCTCTTGTCCCATTTTGAGATCTTTGATCCATCACTCTCAAAGTTCTACTCTTTGGGACTGAATGTACTCTTTTAGCCACCGTTGTTTTCGGGGATCCTAAAGGTAATGCTCACGAAGAGCAGCCATGACCTCTAGATCTTTCCATAGTTTTGAGAGGCATGGGAAGGTACGGAAGATGCGCGAGAGTATGGCCCGCGTCGACTTCTCATGTTGCAACGTTTCTTTGGAGAATAGGAGGAGGCTGGGGCCCTCATACTCTGGCCAAAGTCAATGGAGATCTGACCTGGCCTGCTGGAGCTGATACTCGCTCGGGGAGGCTCAAGGACCTTTGCGGATTGATGCTCGAGAGTCCATGCCCAAGGAATACTGACCTTAGAAGGATTTATTCTTTGAGGGATCATTATCTGATCCTCAATATCTTCCTCCATATATATTCCCTCAAATCAGACAATAGTCCTAGTTGTAGGTGTATATGTGTTTATGGCTCAGTATGTAATTTTCCAAGTGATGGCAATCAGAGCCATCAAAGCCCTGTTGTGCCTCAGGACCTGGTTTAGGTGTTGGTTTGTCAATGAGATGGTAAAGTTCGAGGATATAAAGAGATGAATCTTGCCTTGGCTGGAGAGGCTTTGATTGCTCCAATTAAGGCTGCATCAAAAAGGGTATGCTAGCTGTTGAGCATTGACAAGTTCAGAAATGTTTAGGTTTTCCCTGGTTAAGGGTTAACTACTACTTCCAATCTCCCGATATAGATGAATCTTATGCCCTTCTCCATGAATTTTCTTAGCTTTCTGGTATCAACAATTAGTTCGATAAGGACTCTCCGAGTTTTCAGATACCTCGGACACTACTTCCTCTACATTATCAATGGATTTGAATCCGGAGGCTTGAAATAAGCCCTTGGGGTTGTAGACAATGGTTTTCATTTTGCCAGGGTCTTTCTCGATTTAATTTCCAAAAAGCCACTTCTTGGAGGGGCTCTTTTTTAGAGCACCCTGCCAGGATGAGTTGGTCTCGCGAACTCTTTCTGGTCCCATCCTCAATGACAGCTAGAAGATGAGGAGAAAGGGACAAAAGTTTTGCTTCTCATCGACCATAATGGAGATGCCCTAAGTAAACCCCCTAAAACGGGAAATTACAAAGCTGAAACGATTGAAGAGCCCTAACATGGCTCTCATACCAATTAATGCCCATAAAAAGAAACATAAAATCTGAACCCTTAACACACACACACACATATGGGTGCAGCTTATATAAGGTGTCAACCTTAAACAATCAAAATAAGGCGCACCTACAAACCTTGCTTGAAGATGCAGTTTCAGTTCTGGAAGCCCTTGCGATAGCCTGAAAATCTAATTTCATTTTTAATTGTGAAATTCAAAGTTCCAAAATAGTGCAGATTGAGCAGATATATAAACACTTGAAAATTTTGAAAATGGACAATCCAAATAATGTGTTGCACCATTTGTAGGACTTGAATCTGTTTTTTCCCCTTATCCATACACTTCGAGGTCAAGATAATCTATTGGAGATTTTCCAGCATCTGAAGAAAATTATCTGTTGGGTTTTTGAGGTCCTCCTTACTTTAATAGTATAAGATTGATTGCCTATATAAATGTTTTCCTATAAGTGTGTGTATGTGTGTGTGTGCGCACACTTCAGAATCCTCAAATTACAAAGCTTAAGGTTAGAAAGGGGTGGGGATTGTATTTATGAAAAAGTGGTTGCTATTTTGTAAAAAGTTGCTTTATACAAGTAGCTTAAGTATTAAGTGGGGATACATTTGAATATCTCACAAAAGTAGAAGGGTATTTCAAACAAAATTAGTACATATGTTCTTGTTCTTTAGTAAAAGTTTCTGCTATGTCTTTATAAAGATGACAAAAGTTTACTTCATCTTTTAGATATAATTTGACATGTGCCTTTACTTAATGACCAAGCACAACCCATATAAAGCAACTTTCTAGTAGAAAGCAACCACATATTCAGTGAGTCGACCCTTCACAAGCCATGTTAATCTAACACTTGTATTCGAAGGGTTGTTTAATGTCAGATAACCCTGTAAGAATATATATTTTTCCAAGAAATATTTCATGATGTTGCTGAAAATGCTTTAATTATTTTTATCGTACATATCTAATGGGCTCTCTTTTACATTGTGAATGCAGGAGATTCAGATGATGTTGTGGCAGGAAATTAAAAGTGCATGTGATTATCGGCCATTCGAGAAATGTGATTACAATTCCAGAATTTCTAATGAGATGTGTTGCAAGAAGCTCGGCATGATTATAGGACGGCTGGATGGCATGAAACAGACCATAGAGGAGTACAACAAGGCAAATTGATTTTCGATTGTGTCATATCTTCTTCTTCTCCTTGCTTCTTTATATGTGAATGATAGATCATTACAGAGGAATGATATGCCAATCAAAATGATCCCCACGACATGCATGTTATTTCAGTCATGGTTAGTGGCAATGTATATTTATCTAGTGCATATGATAATGCATACAGATTGTTTTTCCGACAAAGAATCGAGAAACAAAAATCTTCGAATGCCTCGGAGGCTGAGGTTCTTTTCTTCTTCTAGTTTTCCATTATAGGAGGTTGGTTGTGACTATTGGTGGCATAAATTGTATTTTGTTGTGTCCTGAAGTACATGGATGTCATTAAGAGACAACGAGTGTTTTGACTGCTTTTATGATTTTATGGCATGACTTGACTTTTGTTACACATGACCATTTCAATGCTTGATGAATGGTTTAAATAGGGTCATGTTTTTGGTACTACGGCATTTGGATTGTAAAATTTTCAATTTCAAAGACAATTTTTATCAATGGAGACCACATATTGATAGGAGGGTGTCCAAACATTAGCATACACCTTTACGAAGATGTATGGAATGTGTAGCACAGGCTAGCGATGAACATGTGGCATATGTTCACATATAAAGCAAAATTGTTGAAAAAAGTGGACTTGTTTTGTTGTTCTTTCTGCTATTTTAGTATTTGTAAAGTAGCGTGAATGTTGAAATCTTTGCAAAGATGACATCTTCAAATTTGCCCTTCTCTAAAATTTGATATAGTTTCAGTTTCTAAAATTTTAAGATGCTATCTCTTTAAAACTTTAAATTTGATATAGTTTTTCTATAAAAATTTGATATACTCTCTCTCTCAAAAAATTTTCATCTTCTTTCTCTCTAAAAAACTTGATATAGTTTTTCTGTCAAATTTTAATATGCTTTCTCTATCTAAAATTTAAAATTTGAGATAATTGCTCTCTCTAAAAATTTTGAGATAATTTATCTCTCTAAAAATTTTTTAAGTACTTCCTTTTTCTAAAATTCGATAAAATTTCTCTCTAAAATGTTAATATACTCACTCTTTCTAAAATTTGAGATACTTTCTCTCTCTAAAAATGTGAGAGAGTTTCTCTTTAAAATTTCCAGGTAGTTTTTCTCTTTTTTGTTTTTGTCGCATATCAAACGAGCCTAATATAATTTTCACATGAAAATGTGTTGATGCAAATACCAAACGTGCCCTCAGTTTCGGGTCAAGGAGCGGCCGAGTATTTTCACGTAAAAATGCTTTCCTAAGAACATTTATGCACGAACCAAACGTGCCATAAATGAATAGTAAGTCATCCATGTACCCTCCCCTCCCCCCAGACCTTATATGATGCTCAGAGCTGGCTAAGTAAAAAATACACTGGTCTAAGACTTAAAGAGTTGGGTCAAGGCTAAAATAGTCAAAATGATAATATTGAGTCACAGTAAATAAGCATTGTTAATTATTGGAAATAATATGAGATGAAGAATAATATAAAATACACGCAACAAGCAAGGGTTATATAAAAATGTCTTCCAAATTAACAAAAACTTTTTTAATTTGACATTCCCATTAAAAAAAATAAAAATAAGCAGAAGAATGACAGAATATGGGCTGTAAAATAAGATTCACAAGACCAAAAATAATCTTTAAAATGCAAACCATTAAAGTTCATGAATAATTTCAAAGAAATGACACCCATATTTCTAAATAGTCTATCACAAGGCTTTCCTAATTTTCCGATCTTATTTCTTTCAACATGGAACTTATTGACTTTCTCATTTTGTGCAGATGAGTAAGAGCAAGGCCAGCATCTAATTACACTACTAACATCCATGCTTCTGCTGCAACATAAAACTTATATATTTCCCTTTATCCAACCCTCCATTTTCAATGGAGGATTAAGATTGCCCCAATCACAATGTCACATCTCTACACTTATTTATTTTTAATTTGTTTTCTATAGACTATTTTGACACCAAATTTTGGACATCCAATCTTCTATAAACTCACACTAACAAAAAATATAAAAAATTTATTTCCAATAAAATAAAATAACGAAAATACCCCTGAAAGCTTCAAGGAGTATTTTGATCATTATATTTCATCGAGAAATTATTTTTAATATTTTTTTATAGGTGCGCCTCAATAAGAAGATGGCATGTACCAAATTTCATATCCATATAATTTGTATAAAAAAAACTAAAAATAAAATACTTTGAGACGTCGGATCTAAGATCAAACAGTGAGTGGTTCTCTTGATCAAAATTGGATGGCTGGATGGTCGGGGAAGCATAGATCTTCTATGCTGTAGGGGAAGTATAAAAGCCTTTCCCTTTAGAGAAAGTATCTGAAAATTTTTAGAGATAGAAACTATCTCAAAATTTTTATCCATAGAGACTATCTCAAATCTTAAGCTTTAGATAGAGAAAATAATTTAAAATTTTAAAGAGAGAAACTTCTTGAAAAATTTTGGACTGAAAAATATCTCAAACTTTTAGTGAGAGAAATTATCTCAAATTTTAAGTTTTAGAAAGAGAAAGTTTATTAAAACTTTAAAGCTAGAAATTATATCAAATTCTAGAGAGATAAACTGTCTTATAATTTTAAAGATGAAAACTATCACAAAATTTTTAGAGAGAGAAATTATCTCAAATTTTAAATTTTAGAGAGAAAAGGTATTTTAAATTTTTAAAGAGATAAACTGTATCAATTCTAAATTGAAAAAGAAAAATGATCCTATAGGACCCTCCCCCACCCATATGTGTAGGACCCCAAATGATCACCATTAAATTTGGCACGGATCTATAAAAAAGTCAAGTTTCACACCCATGTGATAACTTTTCTAAAGATACGTGTCGACTTTAATGGTGATCCTTTAAGGTCCTACACACATAGGTGGGGGAAGGTCCTATAAGATCATTACTCATTGAAAAAATACTTGAAATTTTTAAAGAGACAAACTATATCAAAATTTTAGAGATCAACTATATCAAATTTTAAGCTTGAGGGAGAGAAAGTATATTAAAATTTTTAGAGATAAAAAATATATAAAATGTTAGGGAGCTAAACTATCTCAAAATTTTAGAAAGAAACTATCTCAAATTTTAAGTTTTAAAGAGAGAACGCATCCTAAAATTTTAGAGAGAGTAACTACATCAAATTTTAGAGAGAGAAAGTACTTGAAAATTTTTAAAGAGAGAAGCTATCTCAAAATTTTTAGAGAGAGAAACTATTTTAAATTTTAAGTTTTAGATAGAGAAAGTATACTAAAATTTTAGAAAGAGAAACTATATCAATTTTTAGAGAGTAAAAGTACCTAAAACATTTTAGAGGGATAACTGTCTCAACAATTTTTAGAGAGAGAAATTATCTCAATTTAAGTTTTAGAGAAAGAAAGCATATTAAAATTTTAGAAATAAACTATATCAAATTTTAGAGAGAGAACGTACTTGAAAACTTTCAAAGAGAGCTCAAATTTTTAGATAGAGAGCATCTTAAAATTTTGAGAGAATAAATATTTCAAATTTTAGATAAAGTACCTGAAAATATTTAGAGATAGAAAGTACTCAAAATTTTTATAGACAGAAACTATCTCAAATCTTAAGTTTTAGATAGATAAAGTATCTTAAAATTTTAGATAGAGAAACTACATGAAAAAAATTTAGAGATAAATATATCAAATTTTTTAGGGAGAGAAACTATCTCAAAGTTTAAATTTTAAAGAGAGAATCTATATTAAAATCTTAGAGATAGACACTATGGAATTTTAGAGAGATAAACTACGTACTATTTCAAAAAAATTAGAGAGAGAAACTATATCAAATTTTAAGTTTTAGAGACAAAGTACATTAAAATTTTAGAGATAAATTATATCAAATTTTAGATAGAGAAATCATTTCAAAATTTTAGAAAAAGAAACTGTCTCAAATTTTAAGTTTTAGAGAGAGAGCATCTTGAAATTTTAGAGAGATTATAGAGTGAGAAACTATCTTAAAATTCCACATTCATGGAAAATGCCAGATAAATGGAGAAAAAACTATTATGGTACCTATTTATAAAAACATAAGAGATACAAAATTGTGCGAACTATCAATGAATCAAACTTATTAGCAACATTATAAAGCTATGCGAGAGAGAGATTGAGCAACGACTAAGGTATAAAACGATTGTATCAAAAAATCAACTTGGTTTTATACCAAGGAGGTCAATAACTGAGACTATTTTCCTACTTAAGCAACTAATGGAGAAGTTTAGGGTGAAGAGAAAATACCTCCATATAGCCTTTATTGATATAGAGAAAGCATATAATATAGTATCTCAATGATTTGGGGGGTATTGGAGAAGAAATATGTCACCAGACACGACAAAGACTTTATGAGATATATGTTTGAGGGAGCATAGCTAGTGTACGAACAACTAGTATAGAGAAGAGTAAGTTTTCAGTAACAAGAGATTTACATCAGGGATTACCATTGAACCCATACCTCTTTGTCTTAGTTGTGTTAACTAGGCACCTACAATATGAAGTAAAGTGGTACGTGTTGATCGTGGACAATATAGTTTTTATTGATAAGACCCGAAATGGCGTCAACACAAAGTTAGAACTTTAGAGGGATGCTCTAGAATCTAAAGATTTTAAAATTGGCCAAACTAAGATAGAGTTTATGGAATGTAAGTTTAGTAATAATTGCCGCAGAGATGCTGGAGTAATTAAGATTGAAAGTGAAGAAATACCAAAAAAAAAAAAAACGCACTTTCGATATCTTGGGTTAATACTTTAAGAAAATTGAGAGATGAAAAAGATGTCGCACATAGAATTAGAGCTGGGTGGGTGGAGTGGAAATATGCAATCGGAGTTTTATGTAATCGTGCATGCTAATGAAGCTAAATGGTCTATAGAACAATCTAAGACCAATTTTGATTTATGAGGCAGATTGTTGGGCGAACAAGAAATAACATACCTATAGAATGAGTGTAATTGAGATGGATGAGTGGCAAGACAAGAAGGGATAGAATTCAAAATTAATATATTAAGGAGAATTTAGGTATAGTACAAATATATAACAAGATGAGAGAGAGTGGACTTAAGTAGGCTGCCCATGTGGAGCGTATACTTAGTAGAACACCTGTAAAGCTAAAAAATGGTAAGGGGTAGGGTCAAAAAAACATAGTTGGAAGTAGTGAGAAAAGATATGGGGGCTTATGACCTCACTGAGGGTGGAACCTTTAATATTCCTAATATTATTTCTCATGTAGATTCTTTTAAAGACCTAATTCGGGTTCTTGAACCCCTAATATTATCAAGGTTTCAAAACATGAATATTGATTCAAAGCCCTAATTTTGGTTCATTGTACCAAAATTAGGAGTTTATGTTGTTTGCAATAAATTGCATCAAACAAAACTTTAGTAAATGTGTTATAAATGACATTAATTTATCATAAATTGTAGTAAATGTACTTAAAATTTATTAATTGTTAGTTGTCGTAATTTAGTATAATTATTTATACATTAAGTTAAACTGGAGCAATAAAAAAAATGATGGAGAGAACATACCATCTCTTAAGGTTTGTAATGGAATCTACCTAAAAAACGAAATTTTCACAAGATTAAATTTACTCAATTCTCATTCTCTAATCTATTTACAATGAGAGTTATTCTCATTTAAATATAACTCAAAATAAGATAAATAAATAATTAAAAAGAACCCATAAAAAAGAAAAGAAAAAAAAGAAACTCTCTCTCTAGAAAATTAGGTACTTCCCTTCCTCCTTATACTCTCTCTTCATCTCCCTATTTGCTCTCTCCTATCATCTCTCTCTAATATTCTCTCTACCTTCTATCTCTTTCCTAATGTCTTTCAAATCTTCTCCGTTGTCTTTCCCATATCTAAATCAATCTGTATCTAAATCTTCTATAAATATCTAAGTAAATCTCTCAAGTCTATGAAAATATGACTTTTTATTATTATCTCTACCTATCTCATTATTTTATATAGCTTAAGGATAAGCTTCTCAAAACAACTCACACCTTCCCAAACACAACTCACGCACCAAATTCCTCATTCCTTAAAAACATAAATTTTAAAAAATAATAAAATTATAACTTTTAATTGTTTTTCCTTAGTTATATCTACATCACAGTTAGGCTAATTTATAGCAAATTTCTATAAATCAATGTAAATTCATATTTAATTGGATCGCTATAATCATGTTTATTTAGATTTCTATTATACATGTCTAAATAGAACAATGTGATTTATAGCACAGTTGTTATAATTTGCTTAATCCGTGCTTAATCGATTTATTGAAAATTACAGTAATTTGAAGTCGAATGTAACTTCTGTTTAATGACATTACTAAAATTTATATTAATTTTTTATTATAAATTATTTTTAATTAGACTATTATAATCTACAAATCTAAGTGTAATTCATATCTAATTAAATTATTGTAATTCATGAAAAATATATATTGTTTGTAATTTACAATAAGAATATTTTTAAATTATTCTACTTCATATTTGGTTAATCAAATTTGGAGTAATCTATGTTTAATTAAGTTAAAGTTAGGTATTTTAATACTAATTTGCGGTACTTTTAATATTAATTTGCAGTACTTTTAATAGAGTACTATAAAATATAGTCATTGTATGTTGAGATTGTCTATAAAGAGACCTTTTATCTTTTGTACATGGAGGTCACAATTATTCTTAGGGTATTAATATAGTCCATGAAGGACCACACTCCTCATGATCATAATCTTCTAGTTACTGATTCCTAATCTTATAATTTGCCTGATTGAAAAAGCAAAAGAGAAAATGGTAAACTGGATAGTTCACCATAGTGAACCGCCCAAATTTGAACAACTAGGGGCAATTCCCCAATTCAATACCATGCGAAATTAGGTGGCTACAATTAGTTTAGGGGTGTGGTTTTTATAAGGTTGCAACCTTAAACAATCCAATTAAGGAGCACCTTCAAATTTTATTATAACATGTATTTTTGGTGTAAAACATTTTTAGGATTATCTGGAAATCTATTTACATATCTAATTATAAAATTTAAAAATCCAAAAATGGTAAAAATTGAAAGAAATACCTATGTGATCTTTTGCAGGTGAAATACAATTTTTTTTTTTAAAAAATAATAATCACCCCTTATAATTTTGGCAACATGATCACTCACAGATGGTCTTATTACAAACAATAGAAATTCCAAAAATAAATAATATATCAATAAAATAAATCTCAACTACTTGATGTCATTCATACAACATCATACTATGCTTGAGAATACAAAACAAAAGAACTAACAAATAAAAGAAAAGATGTCGGATTTTACTTCAACCGGGCTTTTTACACCCCATACCGAGTCACCACATCCAATGGCGCGGGATCGGCGATCTAGCTTCAATCTCGAACCGAAAAAGCTAATTTCCGCCACGCTAGGTAACCACCATTAAATCTCAACAAAACCTTAACCCCAAAAAAATAACTCTAAGCTTCCCTCTGATTTCTTACCCTAGTTTCTTCTTAAGTCTAGAGAAGAGAGAGAAGGTTAGAGAGAGAAAGCCTGAGAGGAGAGAGAGGGGCATGGCTCCTAGGGAGGAGAGAGAGAGGTTATGGGAGAGAGAGAGGTGTGTAGAGATGAGGGGAGAGCACATCTATTTATAGTAAAATTTAGGTCTAGGGTTTCCCATAGTTTACATCTTTCTTGAGATTGAATATGGACTATTGATCAAGGTGACTTGTGGGGTGAGAGATCTAAACCATCCATTCCATAGATGGGCGATTAACATTATGGAATGTGCATGAATCATTATCCCCTTTTTCTTAAACCATTTTGCTATCAATATATTTAAATAAATTAAATCCATTAAAGATAGAGTGCATACCATAAATTGCATATTCCATCTCATATTTTCCATAAGAATATTTCAACAATATCAAGTCAAGATATTCCTTCAATAATCAAGATAAGATATGGTCAATATTTCCTAATCAATATTTGACCATATGCTAAGAGATATAATTACCATATTTAATAAACTTGAAGCAAAAGCAAGAAGAGAAGGTATCCCAAGTGTGGGGCGTGCCACCCATGTATAGTCTGTGGGGCCTCACCTAATACCCACATGGTGGGCCCATGAGCACTATGGGCCCCCATGTATTTTTTTAATAAACATTTTAAAATTAAACAAAATGAATTTTAAAACATTATATCTTTGTAAATCAATAACTTCATTTTTATAAGTCCAAAAATAAGAAATAAAATATCAAATGACTTATAAAAAAATTCAAATAATAAATCTAAAATAATTTAATAATAAAATGAATACAATTAAATTAATATGATGGGAAGTGGATCCATATGATTTAGGAATTCTATCAACGATTATGGGGTACTCCACCTTCAACTGTGGACTACAGACCACACTTGCTTTATCAAATTAACCCAGTGTTTCCCATGACCTACATTCCAAGCAACGGCTCATTAGTGAGTCACCAAAGTCTGACCGATAAGTCAAGGGGTCGCGATCCCAGTTTGTGGATTATAGGTCCTCCCCTAGAGACTACTCAAGGTCACCACGACTTGATGCGACCACAGCTCTATGGCGCATAGGGGTATCTCTCGCACATGCATACACTTCACCCAAAGATGGATATCTGGCTTACCCAAATGATCTATCAATATGCATGCCGTGTGATGGAACATGGATGAGGTTTTGGCCCGTATCTCAGTAGGCCTACCATCACACATAAGGGTCACGCAGTCCCTCGACTCTCTCATCTAGGCATAAGCTCCGACTTCATCAAGGGCTAACCCAAAACCCTCATCAATTAATTCTTTATGCCCAGGTATCTTGGGTTTTTCAACTGTCTGGCCAAGATCGATAAGCACAGTCCGGTATAAAAAAATATTATTTGATTAGTATAGTCCTCGAGGGACCACACTCCCACTGAGTTTATGTTTCACTACCAACATCTCCCACTTGGCCTTTGAAGGCCGTACATTCTCTCTCCCTCACTTTCTCTCATCTCCATCTCTCTCACATGTCGTACAACAACATTAGGGATAACCCCGTTACTCAGAGGGTCTGCAATCATCAAATCTGTAGCTATGTAGCTGATATCAATCTCTTTCAAGCTTACCTCATTTCTAGGGTAATAAAAATAAGGCTTAATATGCTTGAAGTTCATGTGAAACCGAAGCTCCTTAGAGACACAAATAGCCGCAGTGTTGTCGCATAAATTTTGGACTGCCTTACATCCTACAGGATGAAAATTAAGTTGATTAAGAAACTTCTTAATCCACACGACCTCCTTGGCTGCTAGACAGCATACCACATACTCGCAAGGCCACAATATCTTGTTTCTTTAACTTCTAAGAAACCGCACCCCCTCCAAGCATAAACACATACCTAGATATAGACTTTGCATCATCTGGATCCGCGAAATAGCTTGCATCTGAATATCCCTCTATTGCTATTTGAGTTCCCCCTTATATGTGAGTGCATAGTTCATGGTCCCCTTTAAATATCTGAGAATTCTTTTTACAGTTTTTCAATGCTCCTCTCTTGGATTTCTTTGGAAACGGCTTACCAGACTCATGACATTCCCGTCATGGCATACATAAGAGACCCAACTGTGCTCCTGTATGGTACCCTCTCCATGTCTTCGGTAGGACACATTTTATTACTAAGCTTCGTCTTTTTGTCAATTGGGGTTGATATGGGCTTACACATACCCATATCAAACTTTTTCAGTATCCTCTTACAGTAGGTTACCTGTGAAAGTTATATAGTCTTTTCTCTCCTGTTTCTTATTGTCTTGATGCCCAACACATATGAAGTTTCTCAAAGATCATTCATATCGAAGTGTTGTGCAAGGAAATTTCTCGTCTCTACTACTAGGGCAATTGAGCTACTAACAATTAGCATATCATCCACATATAACGATATAAAGACCACATCACTCCTACTGACCTTTTGATATATGCAATAATCCTCATTGTTTATAGACAATCCTGCAAGAGCAAGAGTCTCTTTGAATTTTAATGTACCACTGTCGCGATGTTTGTTTCAGGCCATAAAGGGATTTATTAAGTTTGCATACAAGGTTCTCTTTGCCTTTCTCATCAAATCCCTCAGATTAGGTCATGTAAATTTCTTCTTCTAAATCCCCGTTTAGAAAGGTTGTTTTGACATCCATTTGATGAACTTCAAAGTCAAAAAAGGCTGCTATAGCTATAAGGATTCGGATAGATGGAAATTTGGCAATAAGGGAAAAAGTTTCCTCATAATTTATCCTTTCTTTCTGGGTGAAACCCTATGCAACCAACCTAGCTTTGTATTTTTATATTTTCCCTTCAGAGTTCAACTTTTTCTTGAAAATCTACTTACAACCATTGGCCTTATGTTTTTCAAGTAGATGTACTAATTCTCATACATGGTTTTGGTTAATGGAAGCATACCCATCTTTCATGACTTCTACCCAGTATTCTCTTTCAGGATAGGTCAAGGCTTCAAGGTGAGTTCTGGGTTCTGAATCTAAATCTTCCCCAACCTTATCAAAATGTTCTCCAAGGTAGACAAAATGTTCTAGGTAAAGAGGTGGTCTACTGACTCAGTTACTTCGTCTTGATTCAGATAAAGGTTCACTTTCTTTAGGGAGTTCAGAAACAGGTTAGGGTCTTGAACTACTTCCTTGTTTTTTGCCTCCTCATAAAAGTTGGCTAGTTTTTTACTCATCCTTGCTTCAAGGAACTCTTCCTCAAATAAGTGAGCATCGCGGCTTTCAATAACCGTACCAATTTCAAGGTTGTAGAATCAATACCCCTTACCATGATCTGAGTAACCAATGAAAATGGATTTGATAGTTTTGGGTTGCAATTTGGTTTTATTTTGATGTGGGATAAGGACATGGGCTAAGCAACCCCAAACTTTCAGGTGTTCAAGGGAGGGAGTACGACCTGTGAAGATTTTGTGAGGAGTACGTAGGGCAGCTTTTGTGGGAGTCTGGTTAACGATGTGACATGCCATTAATACGGCTTCTCCCCAAAACTCCAATGAGAGATTTGCATACCCCATCATACTCCTTACCATTTCTACTAAGGTCATATGCCCCCTCTCAGCTACACCATTTTGTTTATGAGTATAAGGCATGGTGTACTGATGGATGATCTCATTTTCAATGCACAATTCTTTGAAAATGTCAGATGAATATTCCCCCCCTTTATCGGTTCCAAGGACTTTAATTTTCAGGTTGGTTTGATTCTCTACTTGGGCCTTATATTATTTGAATTTTTCTAGGGCTTCTGATTTTGCGTGAATAAGGTACACACGGTTATACCGCGAGAGATCATTTATAAATGATAAAATATCTTTTTCTACTTTTGGTGGTCACATTCATAGGTCAACATATGTCACTATGAATGATTTTCAATACGCTAGTAGCTCTTTTTGCCCTGGTGGTATTTTTCCTTATTAGTTTTCCTTGCACACAAGACTAACACACTTTCGATAAATCTCCCTTATAAAGAATCACATCCCTTTTTAATCTTTCCAGTCGTTTGATATTAATGTGTCCTAACCTCATATGTCATAGGGTAGCATCTAATTCATTAGGGGACGAGACATAACCAACGTTCTGTTTTATTTCAATATTAAATAGCCCGTCTACAAGTCATCTAGTCATGATCACATCTTTGCCCTCCTTAACCACCACTTTCTCCCCAATGAAAGTGGTTATGAGTCCAGCCATAGACATCTTAGAAACCGAAACTAAGCCCTTCCTCATATCAGGAGCATAAAGTGCTTGTTTTAGGATCAAGGTGCTCCCACTCTTCAGTTTCAACTCAAAATCTCCAACTCCAAGTACATCAGTCTTCTGATTTCCTCCCATATAAATATGCTACTGTCCTGGCCCTATGAAAGTGAAAAAACGGTAACCTTCCTTGGTGTTTGTGATATGGGTCGTAGCCCCCGAGTCAAGACACCAAGAAGCTCTCTTGGGATCAGCTAACATGGACTCGAAAACCACACGTACCAATTTTTTGTTAGTTCCACCAGAGTTGTTGAATTGACAACTATTGGCTATGTGGCCCACCTTCTTGCAAATAAAATAAGTTCGAGTCTCTCTCTTTGCTCCCTTATTTCCAAAATCTCTTCTTTTGGAATATCTTTTCTTCTCAAAAGTATTTCTTCCCTTTCCTTTCTTAAATTTAAAAGATGATTGAGATTTTACCATATGCACAACATCCCTTGGGGTTTGCCTTGAACTCCTCCATTCTCCTTCAGATTTGATGGTCGTGATGAGTTCCTCCAATTTTGGTGCCTTTCTTCTAACAGAGATGGAAGATATGAAATTCTCCAATGAATTAAGAAGATAATTCATTAAATGCATCAATAACATAGATTCATTGTGCTTCATGCCTGTATCTTCCAAATCTTTGACTAGGGCACGAAACATGTGCACAAGATCTGCAAACTTGGTACTTCTACTATTTTTAAATCATTGTACCTTCTCATAGCTATAGTTTGCTTCATGAGAGAGGGTTCAGCGTACTTTCTTTCGAGTTTATCAAAAATCTCATTTGCAGTATAGATTGACTCGTACTCAGAAGCATACGAGTCAGTCATGGCACATAAAAGAATGTTCTTGCATCTTAAGTTCTTCCTCTTCCAATTGGCGTACTCATCTTTGATTATTTGAGATGAGTCATCAGTTGGACGATGAGGTCGGCCCTCATAGAGTACATCATGCAAGTTTTCTTCATAGAGCACAAATTTGATTTTTCTTTCTTTGAAGCAAAGTTGGTCTCATCAAACCTTTCGGTTTTCAGGATCTCAGAGATGAAGGTACGACCAACCATTATAAAAAATGACTCCTAATGGCAATCAAGTAAAACTAGCTCTGATACCAATGAAAGAAAGACCTATGTGATCTTTTGCCGAAAAAATACAATTTCTTTTTTTAATAATAATCACCCCTTATAATTTTGGCAACATGATCACTAACATATGGTCCTATTACAAATAATAGAAATTCCAAAAATAAATAATATATCAATAAAATAAATCTCAACTACTTGATGCCATTCATACAACCTAATACTGCGCTTGAGAATACAAAATAAAAGAACTAACAAATAAAAGAAAGATGCTGGAGATTACCTTAACCGGGCTTTTTACATCTCACACCGAGTCATCACATCCTATGGTGCGGGATCAGCGATCTGGTTTCAATCTCGAATCGAGAAAGCTAATTTCTGTCAAACTAGATAACCACCCTTAAATCTCTACAAAACCCTAACTCCAAAAAAATAACTCCAGACTTCCCTCTAATTTCTTACCCTAGTTTCTTTTTAGGTCTAGAGATGAGAGAGAAAGATAGAGAGAAAGCTTGAGAGGAGAGAGAGGGGCATGGCCCCTAGGAAGGAGAGAGAATTTAAGAGAGAGAGAGAGGTTATGGGAGAGAGGGAGAGGTGTGTAGAGATGGGGGAGAGCACCCCTATTTATAGTGAAAGTTAGGTCTAGGGTTTCTTTAGGGTTTCTCAGAGTTTGTCTTTTTCTTGATATTGAATATGGACCGTTGATCAAGGTAACTTGTGGGGTGAGAGATCTGAGCCATCCATTCTATAGATGGGCCATCAACATTATGAAAGGTGCGTGAACCATTATCCCCCTTTCCTTAAACCATTTTCCCATCAATATATTTAAATAAATTAAATCCATTAAAGATAGTTTGCATACGATAAATTGTATATGCCATCTCATATTTTCCATCAAAATATTTCTATAATATCGTCACGATATTCCTTCAATAATCAAGATAAGATATTATTTCCTAATCAATATTTGACCATATACTACAAGATATAATTACAATATTTAATAAACTTGAAGACAAAGCAACAAGAGAAAGTATCAAAGGGTGAGGCGTGCCACCCATGTATGGTAGTGGGGCCCCACCTAATACCCACATGGTGGGCCCATGTGCACTATGGGCTCCCATGTATTTTTTTTAATAAATATTTTAATATTGAACAAAATGAATTTTAAAACATTATAACTTTGTAAATCTATAACTTCATTTTTATAAGTCCAAAAATAAGAAATAAAATATCAAATGACTTATAAAAAAATTCAAATAAAGAATCTAAAATAATTTGATAATAAAATGAATACAAGTAAATTAATATGATGGGAAGTGGATCCATATGGTTCAGAAATTCTATCAACGATCATGGGGTACTCCACCTTCAACTGTGGACTACTGACCACACTTGTTTTATCAAACCGATCCAGTGTTTCCCATGACCCACAGTCCAAGCAGGGGCTCATTAGCAGGTCACCAAAGTCTGGCTGATAAGCCATGGGGTCGCAATCCCAGTTTGTGGATTACAGGTCCTCTTCTAGAGACGATTCAAGGTCACCATGACCTGATGTAACTACAGCTCTATGGCACATAAGGATATCTCTCGCACTTGCATGTGATTCACCCAAAGGTGGATATCTGGCTTTCCTGAATGATCTATCAATAAGCATGCCGTGTGATGGAACATGGATGATGGTTTGGCCCCCGTCTCAATAGGCTTACCATCACACACAAGAGTCACATAGTCCCTCGGCTCTCTCATCTAGGCATAAGCTCTGACCTCATCAAGGGCTAACCTAAAACCCTCATCGGTTAATTCTTTATGCCCAGGTACCTTGGGTTTTTCAACCATATGGCCTAGATTGATAATCACAGTCCGATATAAGAAAACATCATTTGCTTAGTATGGTCCTCAAGGGACCACACTCCCACTGAATTTATATTTCACTATAATTAAAGTATTTCAATACACACTCATAAGGCCTTTAAAGGCCACATAAACCCAACAAAAATCAAGTAGATCTATAAATACATAACAATCATGAAAATGGATTGTCTAGATAATGTTTTGCAAAATGCACTATTTTCGGGACTCATAGTCTTCTTTTTTTTTTTCATATTCATATATCTCGATGTCGAGATGATCAATTAGAGAGTTTTTCAATATTGAAACTATGTTCTACGATGGATTTTTGAGGTGCATCTGTAATTCTACATTTTTAAGGTTGCAACCTTATATAAACTTTTCCCTTAGTTTAGTTATATCAATCAATTATGTTAGTTAGGGATTAGTTACAATGGTTATTAGGAATCACAAGAAATTATTTTGCCAAGTTGCACATTTGAGTGCCTATTATAACATTAAAGTATATAAGAAATTGTATTACCATTGATTGCATTTTCTTTTTTAGTTTTTAGTCTTTTACCATTTATCGCATTGCTATCGATTAGCCAGTTGAGCTAACATTTGGTGAGAGAGGGAGAGAATTAGTTAACCATGTCTCCATGTTTACAAGAGCGTGTATTATATTCCATGGTATATGGTAAAAAAAGTAAAATGACTTATAAATAAAAAATGAATAATCCAAATGCAACATATTGCTATTTTGTTTTGTGAGCTGAACCATCTGTCATTTTAGTCATATTATAAATGGGCTGTAATTTAAAAATCTCTCACCAAAAAAAATGTTGGTATCTCATCGATGAATTGTTCAATAAACTATTGTTGATTAATTTTCTAGAACTATATATTCCTAGAATCCAAGTCCATCAAATAAGGGCCACTGTAATTCCAAGAAATTGAGACACTGAGTCTCTATAAACCCATATTCCAACGCCCAAAACTTTCACTTTTTGAATCCCAATTATAAAACATGCATTTTTTAAGGTTGGGATATGTGGATCTAGATATCTATTTATCAGTTAATGTACCGTGTTGGCCCTAGTTTCCTTTGGTCATGAGTGTTAGTATTTTAGTTTTATAAAATACTAGCAATATTTCAAAACAACATAATTTATTA
This sequence comes from Amborella trichopoda, assembly GCF_054954075.1. Taxonomy (NCBI): domain Eukaryota; kingdom Viridiplantae; phylum Streptophyta; class Magnoliopsida; order Amborellales; family Amborellaceae; genus Amborella; species Amborella trichopoda. Next base: position 16,910,618 of record NC_142342.1, on the reverse strand, counting down.
CCATAGTTTTTTTTTGGAACTATTTCATTGTAGAAAGGGTATGTGGAGTTTTCAGTCCCACATTAACTAATAGAGAAAGAAAAGTAAAATACTTATACAACACTTCCTAAGCTTATCTTCTTGGAACAAACAGTCAAAACCGTCACTACCTTGTGAACAGTCACAATTTTTTGTTGAAAAGCCACCATGCTCCTTTATAAACACAATTCTTTGTTGAAAAGCCACCATGCTACTTTATAAACACAATTCTTTGTTGAAAAGCCACTATGCTACTTTATAAAGTGTATAGTTTGTATAGAGCCGAGGCTCTAAGAATTCAAAATAAAGCGCACCTCCAAATAGTATCGAGAAATATGGTTAAAGCGCACCTCCAAATAGTATTAGGAAATATGGTTTTTGTTGGGTGAGTGTGGCTTATGTGTGCTTGTAATAAACATTTTGATATAATAGAACATGAACTCAGGAGGAGTGTGGTCCTTCATGGACTATATTAATACCCTAGGCTAGACGGTTGGAAAAAACCTATGTTACGTGGGTATAGAAATTTATCCGATAATAGTTTTAATAGGTCATTCCTTGATGAGGTCGAAGTACCTGAGTGAGTCGAAGGACTTTATAGCCCTTGTGTGTGATGGGGGCGTTCAAAGACGGGGGCCAAAGCCGCATCCACGTGCCATCATATGACATGCATATATGATAGTCGTTTCGAGAATGCCAACCACATTTCAGAGTGAAGCTTATGTATATGCGAGAGATACCCCTATGCGTCATATGAGTTGTGGTCGCATCAGGTCTAAGTGACATTGGTACGTCTCTAGAGGAGAATCTGAAATCCACAAACTGATATTACGACCCTTTGCCCATTGGCTAGACTTTGGTGACCCACTAATAAGCCCCTGCATAGACTGTGGGTCATGGGCAACACTGAGTTGATTTGAGAAAAGCAAATGTGGACCGTAGTCCACAGTTGAAAGTGGATGGCCTCAGTGTTTATTTATTTAATTCCTAAATCATATGGATCATTTTTCCATCTAATGAATTTAATTACATTTGTTTTAATTATATATGCTTTTTAGAATTGTTATTTGAATTTTTTTAGATCTCTGGATATTTTATTTATCAAATTTGGATTTATAAAAACAAAGTTATTGATTTTAGATTGCTTTAATTATTTAAATTAATTTTTATGAATTTTTAAAAATCATATAATATTTTAATTAATTTGATTATTGCATAAGAGACCCAATAAGCTATATGGGACCACCACTGTAATGTGGAGTACCACCTAGGGTGGCACACCCCACTCCAAGGACTTTCTTTATTTTGTTGAATCAAGCTTTGGTTTGAAGAAAAAGCTTTGTGATGTCTTAAAAAGCCTTTACCTTGAGAAAGCTTTGAATGGATTTTTGAAAAGCATAAGGAGACTTATGTATGATTTTCGTATGCACAATATTATGAATGTAATTATTTTAATTAATTTCTATTGATTGGAAAAATGATTTAGGAAGTGGGTGATAAAGGTTCTAGCACCTTCCATATAATATTGATGGCCTATCTTTGGAATAGAGGGCTCAAATCTCTTGTCCCACAAGTCACCGAAAATTAATAATACATATTCACTATCACATGAAGAGGCAAGCCATGGAACACCCTAAAAAATCATAATACTATTTTTGCACTATAAATAAAAGACACAATACCCATAAATCTCTACACCTAAATCTCTCTTCGCTCTCTAGTATTTCTATATCTCTCTAGAATGCCAAAATAGGGGGCACACCCCCCTTAAGAAAGAAAGCTCTCTCTCTCTCTCTCTCTCTCTCTCTCTCTCTCTCTCTCTCTCTCTCTCTCTCTCTCTCTCTCTCTCTCTCTCTCTCTCTCTCTCTCTCTCTCTGTTATAGAAAATTAAGGTGCACGCCCCACTTAGATAGAACTCTCTTTCTCTCATATTGCTTTGTGATGATCTAAGGGATTGGGTAGTAGTAAGTAGATGTTCTCTCTCTCTCTCTCTCTCTCTCTCCCTCTCTCTCTCTTTCTCTCTCTCTCTGTTATAGAAAATTAAGGTGCACGCCCCACTTAAATAGAACTCTCTCTTTCTCTCACATTGCTTTGTGATGATCTAAGGGATTGGGTAGTAGTAAGTAGATGCTATCTCTCTTAAAGTATGTCTTTTGGGTTACACCTAAGTTTGAGATTTATGATCAAAAGAAGGTCAAAGTTCCATTGGAAGGTTTGGCCTAAACTTGTTTTCCCTAGATTGAGATTTATGGTTGATCGTTCATCTCACACCATTGGATGGTGGTGACTTGGTGTGGGGTGTAATAAGCTTGATTGAAGTAATATTCGGAATTCTCTTTTTGTTTTTAATTAGGGCAGACTTTCTATGCTTCCCTTATAATATAAAACTTATATACTTCCCCTTATCCAACCGTCCATTCTGAATTGAGGGCTAAGATTGTCCCAGTCACATTGTCAAGTCTCTACACTATTTTATTTTTAATCTTTTGTATATAAACTATTTTGACACCAAATTTTGTATGTCCAATCCTATATTAAAATCGCACTAGCAAAAAATATTAAAAATATATTTTCAATAAAATAAAATGACCAAAGTACCCCTTAAATTTTCAAGGGGTATTTTGATCATTATATTTTATCAAAAACTTATTTTTAATATTTGTTTATAGGTGCGTCCCAATGAAAAGATAGAACATACCAAATTTCATATCCATACAATTTGTATAAAAAAAACTAAAAATAAAATACTTTGAGATGTCGGATCTAAGATCAAACGGTGAATGACTCTCTTGATCAAAATTGGATGGCTGGATGATAGGGGATGCATAGATCGTTTATTGTATAGGAGAAGTATAGAAACGCTTCTCATTTAATTATATTGTCTTTATATTCCCAAACATAAGAATTGTGGTTATTTTCTTTGTTTAAAAAAAATTGGTTTAGTGGCATCAAGGTTTTAAGATCTTATATTTGCTAGTTTTTTTTGTTTTTTTTGAAGTAAGAATTTGTTCTAATAAGACTATTTGTAAATGATCTTTTACCAAAAAAAAAAAAAAAGGGGGTGAAAATAAGAAAAATAAAAAAATATATCCCCCAGCAATATCACATTAGTTTTTCTTTCATTGGTATTAAAGTTATAGTTATTTGTTTCTATTAGGAATCTTTTCCCTTTATTAAGTCTAGATCTAGCTTGGGAATAAAAGATATGGATGCTCGTACCATTATCTCGGAGATCTAAAAATCGAAAGGTTTGATGGGACCAATTATGCCTCTTGGAAAGAAATATTGGGTATATCCTTTATGAGGAACACTTGCATGTGAAGCACTATAAGTATTGTCCCCATTATCCAAGTGCCGACTCATATCTAGCAATCAAAGATGGATATGCTACTTGGAAACACAAAACCTTGAGATGTAAGTATATCCTTTGGTACGTTATGACCGACTCATATGCTTCTAAGTATGAGTCAAGTTTCATCGCAAGTGGAATCTATAATAGACTTGAGAGGAAGTACGTGGATCCTTCTCTCATAAAACAAACCATGGTTATAAAGAAGTACAATGAGTTAAAGATGGCTGAGGGAACTAAATTCTCGGACATGTGCATACCTTTCTCAAATCATGTGCATACCTTTCGTGCACTATTCCAAGAGATGGAAGACACCGACATGAAATCTATTGAACCCATGCAAGTAATTCATCTCATGAATTTACTTCTTAACTCATGAGAAATGTCCATATCTTTTCTCTCCACTTGATGAAAGGCCCCAAAGTAGGATGAGCTCATCACGACCATCAAAGGAGAAGAAGAAAGAAGGAACTAAAAGCATGAACTGACATCAACACCAACTCAAAAGGAGGTTGTACACATGGTAAAATCTCAATTATCTTTTAAACCAAAGAAAGAAAAGACAAGAAACAATTTTAGAAAGAGAGTGAATGACAAGAAGAGAGATTTTGGAAATAAAAGAGGAAAGAAAGAGACTAAAACTTGCTCTATTTGCAAGAAGGTGGGCCACATAGCTAAGTATTGTCGGTCCAAATAGACTTGAGCTTATCCAAACCCTCAAATGAAAATAAATCTAAACCCGAATCAAGATGAAACAACTGAACTTGTGGACCTCTTTAATACCTTGAATAGTTTGTCTACCTGGGGAACACTTTAATAAGGTTGTGGATAATCTAGATTTGAACCTAAAACTTACCATGCAGCCTTAACTTGTCCTGAAAATGACTATTGGGTAGAAACCATGAAAGACGAATATGCTTCCATAAACAAAAACCATGTTTGGGAATTAATGTCACTAACTCGGAACCATAAAGCTATAGGATGTAAGTGGATCTTCAAAAAGAAGTTAAACTCGAAAGGAAAAATATGAAAATACAAAGTTGGGCTAGTTATCAAGGGATTCACCCAAAAAGAAAGGATAGATTATGATGAGACATTTTCCTCAGTTACCAAATTTTTATCTATCCGAATCATAATAGCCATAACAGCTCATTTTGATTTTGAGGTTTATCAAATGGATGTCAAAACAGCCTTCTTAAATGGAGATTTGGAATAAGAAATCTCTATGAATCAACCTGAGGGATTTGAAAAGAAAAGAAAGGGAAACCTAGTGTGTAAGCTTAACAAATCCCTCTATGGTCTAAAACAAATATCGTGTTAGTGGTATATAAAATTTCAAGAGACCCTAACCCTTACGAGGTTTTCTACAAATGATAAAGACTATTGTATCTATCAAAAGATTAGTGGGAGTGATGTGGTGTTTATTTACTTATATGTGGATGATATGGTAATTGTTAGTAGCTTGATTGCCCTAGTAGTATTCTTGCATAACACTTCGATATGAAGGATCTTGGAGAAGCTTCATATGTGTTAGACATTAAGATAATAAGAAATAGAAATAAGAGAACTATCCAACTTTCCTAGGTAACCTACTACAATAGGATATTAGAAATGTTAGATATGAATAAGTGCAAGCCCATGTCTACCCCAATAGACAAAAAGATAAAGCTCAATAATAAGATGTGTCTTACTGAAGATGAGGATATAAAAGCCATGGAGAGTATGCCATATAGAACCACGATTAGGCCCCTTATGTACACTATGACAGGAACAATGCCTGACTTATATTTTATCATGAGCATGGTTAGCCGATTCCAATGTAATCCTGGAGATGAGCATTGGATGGCGGTTAAGAGAATCCTAAAGTATTTAAAAGGGAAGAGCATTGTATGACACTTACATATGGAGGAGGAGCTAAAATTGCAATTGAGGGATATTTAGATGCAAGTTATCTCACGGATCCAGATGATGTGAAATCCACATTTGGATATGTGTTCATGCTTAGAGGGGGTACAATTTCTTGGAAATCAAAGAAACGAGATGTGGTGGCATTGTCCATCATGGAGGCAGAGTACGTGGCGTACTGTTTGGTGGCCAAGGAGGCTGTATGGATTAAGAAATTTCTTAATCAACTTGACATGTATGTTGTGTGGCAGTAAGGATTTTCTGCGACAACACGGTGGCGATTTGCCTATCAAATGAGTCACGATTCCATAAGAACACCAAACATATAAAAACATGTTTCTATCACCTAAGGAATGAAGTGAGATTGAAAGTGATCGAGATTAACCATATATCCACATATATGATGATTACAGATTTTCTGATAATGGGAGTTGGCCCTAATGTTTTTGTAAGACATGTGAGAGAGATGGGGATGAGAGAAAGTGAAGAAGAGAGAATGAAAGGTCTTCAACGGCCAAGTGAGAGATGTTGGGTGAGTGTGACCATTAAAGGCCTTTTTGATGTTTTAGAAGGCATTTGCCTTGAGGAAGAGTTGAATGGAGTTTTGAAAAGAAGGAGAAGGCTTATGCATAATTTTGGTATGCACAATATTATGAATGAAATTATTTATTTAATTTCTATTGATGGGAAAATAGTTTAAGAAGTGGGGGATAAATGTTATAGCACTTTCCATATGATGTTGATGGCCTATCTATGAAATGACGGGCTCAAATCTCTCACCCCACAAGTCACCCAAGATCAATGGTGCATATTCAATCTCACAAGAAGATGCAAGCTATGAAAAACCTAAGAAACCCTAATCCTATTTTGCACTATAAATAGAGGACACCATGCTCATAATTTTCTATACTTAAATCTCTCTTCTCTCTCTAATATTTCTCTCTCTCTCTAGAATGCCAAAATAAAGGGTACGCCCCCACTTAAGAAATAAAACTCTTTCTCTAATGCGAAATTAAGGGGCACACACCACTTATATAGAACTCTTTCTCTCTTCTTATTTTTGTGATGATCTAAGGGTTTGGGTAGTAGTAAGTAGATGCTATATCTCTTAAATTGTGTTTTATGGGTTACACTTAAGTTTGAGATTTGTGATCAATAGGAGTTCAAAGTTCTATTGGAAGGTTTGTCCTAAACTTGTTTTCCCTAAATTGATATTGAAGGTTGATCCCCCGTTATCAGATAGTAGTGACTCGGTGTGGGGTGTAATAAGCCCAGTTGAGGCAATCTCGAACACTCTCTTTTTATTTCTTGCCATATTTAATTATATTGTCTCTATATTCTCAAGCATAAGAAAGGTGGTTATTTGCTTTGTTTAAAGAAAATTGGTTTAGTAACATCAAGGTTTTAAGACCTTAAATTTGCAATATTTTTTTTTTGAAGCAAGAGTTTATTGTAATAAGACTACTTGTAAGTGATATTTTGCTAAAAAAAAAGAAAAAGAAAAAGAAAAAGAAAAAGGGGTGAAATGAAGAAAAATAAAAAAATATATCCTCAGCAAGATCACATTAGTCTTTCTTTCAGTTTCAATACTAGAAATCTTTGTGATAGCCGTAAACTATATTTTCATTATTAATTATAAAATTTAAAGCTTAAAAAATAGAGTAGATCGAGTAGATCTATGAAACTTGAAAATTTTTAAAATTGACGGTCCAAAAATACATTACAAGATGCACTATTTCCAAAAGTTAAACTCAATTTTTTTCTCATGTCCATGCATCTTGATGTTGAGATTATCAATTTGAGAATATTTGGGCATCAAAGCAACATCCTCTAATGAAAACCTTGAGGTGGGTTCTAATTTAGTTGTTTAGAGCCTCGGCTCTAAATAAACTTTTTCCCTCTATAAATAGGGGCCAATTTTTCCCACTTGTATGCACTTTTTCCTACTCATTTTCTCTCTCTTATTAATTTCTCTGTCTCGAAATTAAAGACAACTATGATGCTTTGTAGTTCTACTATTCCACTGCATTGAGTAGGCAAGACCACACAAAGACTTGATTTTTTTTTTTAGGTATCCAGATGATGTAGTCATCCTAGTAGGGCCAAATATAGTCTCGAGGTATTGCATTTGCTTCCCTAAAAACAGGGGGCAAATATAGTCTTGAACCAATGCCTTCCCTGGCCTGTACACAAGAAGATCCATCTTTCAGTTTTGTTTTACAAGCCTCTATCGTCTAAATTATCTGCCTTCATTTTACCTATAGCCTTAGAATTGTTTAGAGCCTCGGCTCTAAATAAACTTTTTCCCTCTATAAATAGGGGCCAATTTTTCCCATTTGTATGCACTTTTTTCTACTCATTTTTCCTACTCATTTTCCCAATCCGAACTGGTGTGTAAAAAATAAGTCATACAAAAAGCAGGTGATCTTCCTTGGACCCGGATCACCCCCAATACCCACCCAATCCCCTTTGAATTAGGCGATTCAACCTTCCCTAGTCACGAGCAGAAATAACATGTAAGCCCTGGTGGTTAGGGTGAAAGGGTGCCACAACATGAAGGTAAACCACTTGAATGTTATAAGAAAGAAATCGGGTAATGACTCGAGTATAAATCTAAGTAAAATGGAAACGTTCCATTACATGACACTAGATATGGATATCTTTATTTTGTAGAAAATTTATCATGGGTTTAAGAGGTGAACAATTTAACACTTTACTCGTAACTTCTGGTTTTATTCAAAATTCTCGTCAAAAAATACTTGGAGGAACGGTAGCAAAAGGGCAAAATGTTAAATACCTCATCTCTCATAGGTATTTTGATAAAGCAAAATGTTTTGATAAGTTGCAACCCTATCAAAATAAGTTAAGTCTCACCACAAAAATCATAAAAAAATTGTAGCTCTCGCATCGGAAAAGCTTTCAAATCGATCATCTCAGCAATCATGGATATGAAAAAAATTAGAATTTAAAGCCCTAAAATAAGTATATATCATAACACATTACCAGTATCGTCTGTTTTCCCCTAAAAGTAAGGGTTCAAGGATCCATGAGATGTGTATTATTGTTTGAGTTTCAAATTTCATAGTCGGTATTGAAAAATGATTTTAAAGCCATCATGAGGATATCCTATGCCCAAAGTGCTCTCCAGGTGAGGATTTGAGGTGAGGCTTTACTTTCTTTTCATAAAGCCTAGGCCTTATAGAAACTGCATAAATCCTCGTTAATTTATTTTATGAATTAGATGAAAATAGGTGCACCTCAAAGTTCACTAGAAGAGGTTGGTTTGATGCCCAAAAATCCTCAAATCGATCATCTCCCTCTCAAGATGTATGGGCATGAGAAAAATGAATTTCAAGTATTAAAAATAATGCATCCTATAATATATTTTATAGACCGTCAATTTTCAAGATTACCAAGTGTTTCTAGGTCTGATCTAAACTATTTTTCAAAAGATACGAAAGTACATTCTCACACCACCACAAAGATTTCCAGCACTAAAATAACATCTTTCGAAAAAAGGTGTGCGTTACGTTGATTGTTTAGAGCTGCAGCCTTATACAATCTACACCCCTCATATAATAACATGTACTAAATCCATTGTTGTCCTCATAGGGACCAGCTGAGATGAAGACTTCTCCTGCATTATCCACTCATGCGGGAGCCGGGGTCCATCTCCACCGTCCGTCGTTGAGCACTCGTGCTGGAGATTGGACCAGCATTACAGTATAAGTTACAATCTCGCATTACTCCCTGGGAAGCCTTCGGAAGCCTACTGTATATATACTCCCTACACCTACTTGGGAATATTTTTGAGGCAAAAATTTTGAGAACCACGTTAAAATTATAAGATGATTATTTTGAAAAGAAAAAGTTGAATATTATTTTATGATACTTAGATCTAGCCCTTCAAAAATTGGATGGCCTCCATTCAATCTTGAAGCATTAATTTTTTCTAGTACATAGCAAGCTTATTTTAGAAATTATTTTCAATGAGATTAGTCTATAGGGTAGAGATTATGTCCCTAAAATTTGAGATATCACCACTAACACTATTCTATTAAGGGTGCAGTTTGTATAGAGCCGAGGTTCTAAACACCTTCAAATAGTGTTGAGATATGTGGTTTCAATACTAAAAATCTTTGTGATAGTTTTAAAATATATTTTTATCTATAATTATAAAATTTAAAGCTTAAAAAAGAGTATAGATCAAGTAGAAATATAAAACTTGAAAATCTTGAAAATTGATGGTTCAAAAATATATTACAAGATGCATTGTTTCCAAAACCTGAAATCTATTTTTTTTTCTTATGTCCATGTATCTTGATGATCAATTTGAGGATATTTAACCATCAAAGCAACTTGAAATTTTTAAGGTGGGCTCTAATTTGATTCTTTAGAGCCTTGGCTCTATATACACTTTTTTCTTCTATTTGGAAAAACGGGTAAAGGCCTATCTTCCAAAACAAATAAAATAAAATTTAAGATCTAAAATGTATCCCTAGTATGTGTATTGTTCAGTGGAGTAAATAGATAATTCGCACCCGCGGGAGTAATAAACATGAGGAAATACATAGGAATGTTATACTTTCCCCGCTTCTTTATGCCTTCTCTTACTTGAGCACCAGTTCAATACTGAGCAATAAATTTAATAAATCATGATATAAAGATATGGTCCTCCGCGCCGCTTCACCTTTCATGAACACCACAATTCCTAGTCATCTGCAACCGTGCTCCACTCCTCTTTCCACAGTTTTTTCCTCTTCATTTTCATGGAAACCTCTCTCTCTTTGCTTTCCCACAGTCAAAGCATCGCCATCGGTGGAAAAGAAGGCTACCTTTGCGAGCAGGCGCCCTGGATTTTACAGGGATTCAAATGCAGAGGACAACAAGTTCAGAGAAGCCACAACGTCGTGGTGGTCTCCTTCCTCTGATGATTTGGACTCGGATGATGAAGATGAAGAGGAGGATGATGTTTTTGAGCAGCCATGGGAAAGCTTTGGAATCATCAAGGCAAGATTGATGTCTCGATTTATTTTTATTTTTTTATCTGTTTATGATTTTTTATTTTCCATAGTTACAGGTTGACCTAGGAAATGATTTCGTTTAGAATTGGAATGACAAAGGTTCATGCTTCAATATCGTTGTCTTGATTTAGTTACTGAATGATTTTCACCTACACAAATAAAAGACTCGTATAATTAGTGACTCTTAGTTTCGGAGGAAAGTCCTGGTATGGTATTGGAGAAGATCTCCTTCCTATTCCTTGAAGTCTGTGCACATTTTTCTTTATTTATTCTGAGTTGTTGAATCTAACTTTATATCTATTTTGTGAAATTTCTGTTGCAACGGAGGATGTTGATGGGATTTCTGTTGCAACAGAGGATTTTGATGGGAAAACTAATGAGGCAATGTATGTCTATTGTATGTTTGATTGTGTTTTAGATGGCTTAACCTTGAAGTAACTCATTAGTTTATCTATTTCAAGCTGGCTGAACCTTCTGTGCATGAAGCAAAAGCAGTCACATTTTGACATTTTCAGCCACTATAGACCATCTGAAAAGAAATATTTGTTTTGAGAAATTGCTACATTTGTTCTTTCCTGATTCAGAGGAATATGTTTATGTTAGTTTTTGCCACTAATTTCCATAGTCATGTAGTTAATATTCATAAATAACTCCGTGTGGTGGTGATTCAAAATTACCCCAACCCCCCTCCCCCCCCCCCCCCCCCATTCCCAAAAAAAAAAAGCCCCATCTTTTTGTTGGGTAGTCCTGGTGTAGATTTATTAAATTAGGGAAAATGATTTGATAGGGCTGCGGCCTTATCAAAACAAGCAAAGCCTCATCTTATAACTCATTAGAAATTGCTATTCAAGCATTGAATGGAAATTATCAATAATATATCTTAATTTTAGTTTAATTAAAAAAAAACCCTCAACTTTCATAAACTTCATCCACAACTTTTTTCCTCAAATTTGACATTTTTTTTACCAAAATGACATTCACAGTAGTCGTATTACCATAATCATTACCGCATTACGGTACTTTATGATAGGGTCTTCACAGTAATATGACCACCGTTTAGGCTATTTTGATTAAAAAAAAAATGTCAAAATTAAAGAAAAAGGGTGTGGACGAGGTTTATGAAAGTTGCGAGTTTTTTTTTCCAATTAGACAGAAATTAAGGCATGCTTCTGATAATTTCCTAGCATTGAAAAACCTTTGCATTGATCATCTCGGCTTCAACATTATGTTTGTAAAAAAAAAAAGGATTTGAAGATCTAAAAATGGTGCATATTGCAACAAATTATCTAGGCCGTCCATTTCGCCCTAAAAATAAGTGTTCATAGATCCGCAAGATTTGTACCTTTTTTTAGTTTCAAATTTTATTTTTTGATGTTGAAAATTGATTTTAGAGCCATCATGGAGATTTCCGTTGCCGAAAGTACTTCTAGACAAGGATTTGAGGCGAGCCTTTATTTTGTTTCATAGAACCTGAGCTTTATAGAAACTTCATTCTGAAATTATATATGAGCGCATATATTATGCTCACACAGGAGCATATACTGTGCATCTACTCCCTCGCTCAAAACACCTATTTAGGAGGTTTTTTTAGCCTAAAGTTTTGGGAACCACATAGAAAATACTAGATGATCATTTTTAAATAAAAAAATAAAATTATGAGATTTGTGACACTTAGATCTAGCCCTCCAGAAATTGGATGGTCTCTATTTAATCTTGAGGCATTAATTTTTTCCACAGAGAGTTTATTTCAGATTTTTTTTTTTTTGCTGAGATTGTTCTATAGACTTTCAAGATCTGGAAAATTATCCCTAGAATGTGTTTTGCTCGAGGGAGTAAATGGATAGGATACTTCCATGGGGGTAGGAAATCTTTTGGCTTTATTTATTTATCATTCATCATTATCACTATCGTCTTCATCATCATCATCATCATCATCATCACTATCGTCGTCATCATCACTCTCGTTATCATCATTATCATCATCATCATCATCTCTATCGTCGTCTCATCATTATTATTATTAGGCATTTTTCTTTTTGATAATCTTGGCCTCATGTAGGATCCAAACTGTAAACTTGGAATTGAGATGATTAGCTTCTCAACCATAAGCTAGTTATTGGTTAGAACTCAACCTATTCTCCTTTTTTATTTGTTAAATATAGGTTTTGGCAGTCCCCTAATGATATATTGATTTGACAAATAATATATGCTGCATGCCTTAGATGCCTTGTTGTCATGTTCATCAGAATGATGTGTCACTCATTCTATGTAAATATAAGTTGTGGCTAACTGCCCAAACTCCAAACGTGCACCAACTGCTTTATGCAAGAACCCTAGTGATTCATGCACCTTGCTCATTTTTCTTTGAAGCATATACGCTTGTATAACTTTATCATCAACTGCCTAGTTTTCTTCTCTATATTTTGCTTTAGATTCCATTCAATTCCTTCCAATGTCTAGCGATTTTCTTTGATGTCCCTTCAAATGTGCCCTTTTGTATTAGTCATCTAGATCTAGCTTATAATTGATATTAAGCAACAATTAATATGAGTATTAAGTTATAGATACTTTCTGTACTATTCTTCACCTAGGGTTCTTTTTCTTTTGATGTTTGGCTATTTTTGAGAAGTTTCTTACTATGAATGCCTTCGGAGATGTGGTTGAAGACTCTAGATTTGTTTGTGGGCTGGGTGGTAAAAGAAATGAGATTGTCTACAGAAGGACTATTTATCTTTTGTACATGGTGGTCACAATCATTCCCACTCATTAGATGTCAAATTGGATGGCTTAGGGTTTGTCATGAAGTCCAAAAATATCTTTTTTTTTTAGCGTTGTGTCTATTCAATGACACTCATACAACCACCATTTTGAAATTTAAGGGACAAGAATGATGGTAGCCTCCATGTACAAATGATAAATGGTCTCTTTGTATACAATCTTGAAGGAAATAACAGACGATCTTCTCATATAATATCCATATAGAGTGGACCTTCTTCTCCTTTTTCCATGATATAGGAAAGGTTGTTTTATTCAAGTTGTAGTAAACAAATATGAAAGAAAGAGCGTTTCTAGCAGCATTTTTTCCATGGCAGTGGACCTGTCTCTCTAATTTCTCATTTTCCCATTGCCATGACTCTTACCATAACTCGATTCAAGCTGTCAGTATTCTTTCTTGTTATTATAGAACCCTGACCTGGCTGATCCTTTGGAAGGCAGCCAATCTGGCAGTTTAGCTGAATGATACTGGAATCGGTTAATCTGACTTTAGTATTGATTAAAAAGATTAGTATGTCTGCGGGAACTATTCTTTTTTCTGCCTCAATTAGGAGAATTTGTCTACTTTGCTTTAGACAACATCGTCTGAGTTTATTGATGTGCTTCTGCAGATGCAGATCCTAAAGAAACTAATTACTAAATCTCATAGTGGGAATATGTACTTAACAAGCACATGCTATTTTGGATCCTTGGCAAGGTCAAAAAGGGGTGCAAACCTTATTCTGTTTTATGGAAACAGGAATAAAAGATTAAATCCAGAATTTAGATTGTTTTTGATGTGGATTCATGAGCTTAAGGAATTCATCACTAGTTCATTACTGAGATCTTCTAAAAATGAAAATTCCCAAGCTGCTGACTGCTATTTATGTTCTGTGGTTAGTGTTGCAAATTTCAGCTGTCTTGTTGCCCAGGTAGTTGAGGGCCTTAGGTGTATCGCCTTGGGGTAGGAGGATGCTTAGGGTAGCATGCCCTACAGGCACCTGCCTTTTGGCCGGAGGCTAGTGACTTGGTGCCAGGCGGTCCCCTCTTTTGGCCTGGGCTGGCGCCTTGATGCCCCATGCCAAGGGCAGAAAATGGCCTTCAATGGGGGTGCATTTTCGGTCTTAAAAGTGAGGAAAAGGATTTGGGAAGCATTCTGCCTCCCAAAACTTTGCTTAGTTTTGAGAGAGAGAAACCAGATCAAGATAAGTTGTTTGAGATTTATTGAAGGTTGAAAAGAATTTCAGACCATTTGATTTCTAGACGAAATCTTAAGGCATACAATCAGATTGTGTGCAAGACTTAAAGAGGGCAGACAATGTCTTTCAGCAACCAAAGCACACTGATTGGACCTAAATTTGACGAGGTTTCTGAAGATTAGTATATTTCAATTTTTGGTTTAGGGTTTGGTGATATTTTAAAATATTGGTTGTCGGGTTTTTTATTTTTATTTTTTAATTATTGATTGTTGGGTTTTCCTTCAAGTTTGGTTTTGGCCTCTATTCGGAAGTGTTTTTGGGTTTAAGTTTATTGACATTTTTTTAAGAATGGGTTACATAGTTTTGCTAAAATATCAATAAACTCGTGTATCCTAGGATATCTTTGTTGCTTTCTTAATCCTATAAATTTGTCTTAAGATCCAGTTTCAAAAAAAAAAAAATTGTCTTACGATTGAAAGGGCCATAACACACACAAACACACCTGAAATTATTATCATTATTATTAATAAATACTTGATACATAAGTTCAGTTAGGGGGTTTGGTGTCCAACCCAAACCCCAACATCCTTGAGGCTCCAAACCTCTCTTCTCTCTATTCCGCAAAACCAAATCCAACTTTTTGAACACTGTTATGGCTACACACACAAAAACAAGTTCAGTTAGGGGGGTTTGGTATCCAACTCAAACCCCAACATCCTTGAGGCCGCAAACCTCTCTTCTCTCTATTCTACGCAGCCAAATGCAACTTTTTTAACACTGTTATGGCCACACATGCATCCGCAAATGCACACGCACACGCACTCACTTACTCACTCATAAATGAAGTTCTACAATACTGCATTCATGGCTTATCAACATCCAAAGTCTAAAAAATGTCACAACTGTTTGATAGTATCTGAATTTTAATAATTCTTTTTGCAAATTAGATTCATTTGAAGATTGGGGTGTGTGTACATCCAACCAACTCTCACCTATATTAAATATTAAAAAATAATTACCAAAAAATAAATGACAAAACTGCCCCCGAAATATTTGGATGTGTGTTTTAGTCCTTTTATTATTTGAATTTTTTATGTTTTATATAGCTGTGCCTTACTAAGGCACACACCGACAAAATTTGAGGTTAATAAGATTTGTAGATAAATTATTAAAATTTAAACACTATGAGACAATTGTGACCGTTTGATGATTTTGGATGGTGATGAGCCATGGGTGAACCTATATATATATATATATATATAGGGAAAAGCTGGGATTAGCCCACTAGCTCATATGAACATATGAGCCCAATGTCCCAGATTGATTATGGGCCGATCTGATAATCACGGATGTTCGGTAGTGTTTGAATTTTAGTTTTCTTTTTTACTAATCCAAATCAATTGAAATTTTAGGCGTGTGTTCATCAAAAATAAGTGAATCTTCGAAAAATATCAAACAAATATTTTACATGAAATAAATTGTCCAAAATACCCTAAAACGATTTGGGGGGTATTTTGGTCATTTTAGTTTTCCCGGATAATTTTTTTTATATTTTTATTAGTTGCTCCTTGATGAGAAGAATACACATCTAAAATTTCAAGTGATTTGGATTTGTAGAAAAAACAATAATATTCAAGCACTACCGGACATCCGTGATCGTCAAATCGGCCCAGATTCAATCTGAGCCGTTTGGCTCATATGTTCATAGGAGCTAGTGGGCTAATCCCATCTTTTCCCATATATATATATATATATATATATGTATGTGTGTGTATGTGTGTGTGTATGTCTATATATATATATATATATAGGTATGTGTTCTTCTCATCAAGCCGCACCTAATAAAAATATAAAAAACATACTTCGTGAAAACAATTGACCAAAATACCCCTGAAACTTTTTGGAGGTATTTTGGTCAATGTTTTTCATGTAAAATATTTTTTTGATATTTTTTTGAAGATTCACCTATTTTTGATGTACACACGTTCCAAATTTCAAGTGATTTGGATTTGTAGAAAAAAAATTAAAATTCAAACACTACCGGACATCTGTGATCGTCAGATCGGCCCAAATTAAATCTAGGTCGTTGGGCTTATTTTTTCCTGTGAGCTAGTGGGTTCACCCTAACATCTTCCTATATATATATATATATATATATATATATATAGAGAGAGAGAGAGAGAGAGAGAGAGTTAACAATCCCTCAAAATACAAAGGTTAATGTTAGGAGTTGTGATGGGTGTATTTATCAAAAATATCATTACTTTTTGTTTAAAAAAATATTTTAATAGGTAACTTAACCATTAAGCTAGGGAAAATTTGAAATTTTTACCAAAATACATTAGGATTTTGAAAGTTACTGTCCTGGAACTTTATTTCTAGAGTGCCCTTGTCATTTAGTAAAAATTTCAACTTTACCTTTTATGGGGATGACATAAGTACCCTTTGTCTTGTAGTGATATTTACAAAATTACCCTTACTTAATGATGAAGATATCACAAAAAGTAACTTTCTTTAAAAATACACCACAAAATTAATAAATCCACCATTCACAACTCATTCTATCCTTAACCTTTGTAATTTGAAGGGTTGTGAACTTTAGATTATTCCTATATATATATATATATATATATATAGGGTTATTCTAGATCCACCATCCTAATAGTGATTTTAGAAAACTTGACTCCAAAATTTTGGACCATGAGTTGCCCTTAGAATAATTTTAATTGTATGAATCTATTCCATTTCACCATATAAGAATAGGGGATAGGTTGTAATTTCAATAGAAGGTGCCTCTCCTCCAATGGAGCCCCCGCTCTCCCCCTTTCTCATTCCCACTCTCCCCAAAGAACTCCCAACAACTCCCTTTTTTAATCCCCAGAATCTCTCTCTCTCTCTCTCTCTCTCTCTAAAACCCCCAAAATCTCTCACAGTGAAGCTCCTAAATCCTCCTCAACCAAATCTCTCTCTTTTAGGCCCCAACCTTCCTCTCACTCTCACTCTCTCTCTCCGTCGTTGCTCCCTTTGAAGTGTCAAGAACAATGGAATTTATGCATTATAATCCCCCAATTTGCTTCATCACTTTTCTTTTGCATTTCGAGCATTGCATTTCTACTTATGCTATAGTTTTCTGTAAAAAATCAATGAAGAACCATCAGCGCTCTCTTTCTCTTTCTCCTTTTATCCATCTGAGAGCATGTACTGCTAAGGGAAGAAAGAGAAATAGAGTAAAATTAACAGAACATGGTCTTTCTCTTACTTCATATTTTCTATGGTTGTGTATTTGTGTTTTCCAGTTTGCTTCTGTAAATGAGAGAGAGCACGACTGTGGTACTTGGTCTGAGCTGAGGAGAGAGAGAGAGGAGGGATTATTGGTACTTGGTCAGCCAGATTCTGAGAAAATCCATGAAGAGAGAGAGAGAGACAGAGAGAGAGAGAGAGAGAGAGAGAGAGAGAGATATCTAAGCAAGAGGAGCATTGGCTGTGAGGTCTTTCTATGGCATTGTGTAATCCCTCGTTTTATTTGTGATTTGGGGTAAAATTTGATGTTAGAGAGAGAGAGAGAGAGTGAGAGATCTCACTACGAAGAAGATGATGAGAAACGTCCAGATATGAAGATGGAGAGAAGAGAAATGCAAGTGATGTGGAGGGCTTTATAAATTTATCAAAATTAGGAGGGATTAATAGTTACATTTAATGCCCTTTTTTTATTCCATTAAAAGGAATACATTCATGTAATTAAAATTATTCTAAGGGCAACTCACTGTCCAAAATTTTGGAGTAGAGTTTTCTAAAATCACCATTGCAATGGTGAATTTTAGAATAACCCATACTATTCTAGAATTCACCATTGCCATGGTGATTTTGAGATGGTGTCTGATTGACGACTTTTTCACCATCCAACCTTTTTTCAAATAATTTGGTTTACAGTTAGATCTTTTTTGGATGTTTCCTTCTTCATGTTTAGCTTTAATAATGATCGGACCTTCCCTTCCTTGGTGCCTCTTCACCTGGGCATATATATTCAGTTGGTTGAAACTAGGCTAAATTGAATTGGATTTTCTTTTATCTGGAGGATATTTTCTATTTGCTTTCCCATATGGCATGGTCATGTAGAATTTCCTGCACTCGCATTTATATCATCCTAATTTGTGTCTATACCTCCTACGGCCATATGGCTTTGAGGGCAGGGCGGCAAAGCACTCTCAAACTTGTGCTTCGCAAGAGTAAAAACCCAGCCAATAATTTGACCTTGCTACCACTGGCTTTGCTCGTTGCTTGCCACTAAACTCTACAGTAGCTCTACTTATTCATTTCATTGAATGGACCAGCACTCTCTCCACTGCTCGGTCTGGTTGAATGCTCAAATCAAAAAGAAAAATTTATCATAAAAGAAAAGGAATAGAATGAAATGGAATGGTCCAGAATTCCTTCAATCATTCTATCTAGGTAGGTTAGAAGTCCACTATTGAATCCTTAAGCCGAGATAACTCCCTTCAGGAAAAGCACATCATAGCTATTCCCCTTTTTGGCTCGCAATATTACCTAATTTACATTGAGAGTTTACGATGATAAGCGGTAAGAGCTCGAGTTCTTCTATTTAGGGCTTCGAAACTTATATGGCTTAAAGTCCAAACTTCAGAATGCTACTACGAGATTGGTTACTGATTGTTGAGTTAAAGTTTCCACTTTCCACCAGTGCTGCTTGCAAGTTGAAATGTTTTAAGGGTGAAATGTTAGAAGAGTGTCACTTTTGAAGACATCCATTAAGTGAAATACTTATTGAATGATCAACTATTCTTGAGTGGTTGAAGCTTTAAGCATGAAGCTCCCAAAAATATTCTCTCAATGACTCGACCCCTTAGGAGTAATTGTCCTTCTCTTCTCTTCAAGGAGTGACTTTGGGCCTATAAGTTGTTGGCTGTTTGGTCAAGCATGGTGGCTCAATATCATGAGTTAGCTTCATTTTGGTTTGAGATGATAATAAAGCTGGATCATAGTTATGGAAGCACCTTCCCTAGGGGTCAGTCATGCTCCAGGAGCACTACTATGTTTTCCCCTAGCAGATCCTCCTTCGGAGCTCAGTCCTGTTTATATGGGATCTCTATCCCATTTAGCATGGGATGGTAATGAATAGTTGTCATTAGATATATGATTAGGCGACTTTATTTTTTAACTCATATATGATTCGATGAGTTTATTGTGGGATGCTCGTATTATGGAATATCCATGGTGCATGTGTACATGATACTAGAAGATGAATCATTAATATTTGATGTGTGTCCCCCTCCCAACAACTATGTGCAGGATCCTCGCAAAAGTAGTTCAATAAAAAACAATGAGTTGCTGCAAAAAATTTTTCCTTATGGATTAGGTTAGGTCTAACTAATCACGTTGTTGAGTTATCCCTAGAAAGATTGTGGTTACAGTGGAGTATTTGAAAGTTTAGTTTACAAGTCCTTTGAGGGTTATGTGAATGTTGAACTGAGTTTTGGTTTCAGCTGTAGCAGTAGCTTGGTGCTGTCTGGCCTCAAGGCTTCTTTCAATAAGATGGGTTGTTCTTGTCCTATCCTGTACTTTGCAGGTTACCCTCTCTGGATTGCAGATTCTACAATAATGGAGGATCATTCCATATTTTCTAAGAGGATCATTCCGTTCTTTCTAAAATAATGGAGGGTCATTCATCTTTCTTTTTAAAATAATGGAGGGTCATTCATTTTTCAGGGGATACAAATTTGCAACTCAACTCATTTTTAATCTCTTAAAGGACATCTTTGTTGTGGAGATTAGAAATCTGAATGACTTAGCTACCCATTTAGCTACCTTTGGGCATATAGTGCCACTATCGCTCTTGGATTTTCTTTATGCTATGTGACTGCAGGTGTTGTCATTCTTGATATTAATTATGTATTCAGAGTTGTCATGCATTGCAGATTCGACTTGTAAACACTTGCTACAGAAGCGATTGATATAAAATTCTGTAATATGGTTTAGCTAGGCCTTGGTGCATGGGATTTGCACTCCTAGGTGGTGATTTTTCTTGGTTAATGTGATTCTCTCTCAAATGATGAAAGAGACTGCTGGCTATTGAAATTATCATGCTATAGATTAATGTAGTAGTAAATGTGAAATTTGTACTATATCAGAATTAATTTTGACACTGTAGCTAATGTATACAAGTTAAAAATGATCTGTATTTTGTTGAACTAATTTTAGTTATTAGAGAAAAAAAGTTATTAATGAACCGTCATTAGTAGTAATCTTTATAAGGTGTCATTACAACAAAAGAAGTAATTAGATAGTATTTACAGTTATACAATTTTGAATTCTGAAATCAATAAAGCATCCACAATTCTATTATCTTTCCCCTCTCCCTTGGACCAATAGGATTCTATTGGTAGCTAGTGATTCTGGTGGATGCCCAATGTAAGTAGTCTAGGCCATAGTCCAAGCCAACTGGGTCTTTGCTCTTTATTTCTGAAAATTGTTAATCTCAAACTTGCTTCTTGCATTTTAATACACTTTTGATGGTTTT
This sequence comes from Amborella trichopoda, assembly GCF_054954075.1. Taxonomy (NCBI): domain Eukaryota; kingdom Viridiplantae; phylum Streptophyta; class Magnoliopsida; order Amborellales; family Amborellaceae; genus Amborella; species Amborella trichopoda. The sequence goes on along the minus strand of NC_142342.1, from coordinate 16,889,834 downwards.
TCCCCTAATCAACCACCCCTCCACCATGGTCACTTGCGAACACGTTATGTTTTTGTTATGAGCTATCTTGAAAACAGAGTAACTAGCATCTCTCTCTCTCTCTCTCTCTCTCTCTCTCTCTCTCTCTCTCTCTCTTTGATTGGTCAGCCTGAGACACAGCGAGCTAGGGGTTCGGCTACTTGCATTTGTTTGTAGCTTCAGAAGTTAAACTTCATTCATATGTCATTGCCATTGGTATCCCAATGGTAAGCTCCCAAAAAAATCAGCTGTTACTGGTTTTTATCATTAGCAACACATCTTTCTGTAAAGCTCTCCGAAGGTTTTTCAGCTTAGGGGGTGAGTTTATGATTTTCACTAACATTACAAATATAGGAAGTTAAATATAGGAAGCCAAATATAGGAAGTTAAATGTAAGGGAAAAATATGTTTTTTTAACTTTGAAATTAAATGAGGTGATAAGTGAATTTTATGTAGCTGTTAACTTCCTCAAAAAAAAGAAGTATTTTTATGTAACCAAGGCTGAAAAATGATTAAATTTCAAATAAGCAGGAGTAGATCAAGCTTTTGCATTTAGGTAAGAGATTCATGCTTGTGGAGTTACTACAATGGATAAGTTGCCTCCTATGGCATTCGACTAAGCAACATTTCTCAATCATCTGTGTATATTTTTTGAAAGTCATCTGTGTGTTAAGTCTACATAGTTATGTTTTTATCAAGGTCAGTTGTATTAATTTCTTTGGGCATCAGAATAAGTTAGTTCGCACAGCCTAGACGGGAAAAAGGCCTTTCGAGCGTCTAGAAGCAGTGCGCTACTTAGTTAAGTTGTGTCCAATGTTGACTTTTTTGCCATGTTTGATAGGTTGCCTTTGGAAATGCCGCCATGCCGCAAATAGTTTATCCAAAGGCAACCTGCTTAGGTTACTTTTGCTATACTACAAGTGAGAATCGACTTTGTGCTAGCGACAGACTTAGCTAGCACCGCGTTGGGCGGTGGGAATGGCCAGGGGGTTCGCCTTTTGATAATCAATAAGTAGCGTAGGCTAAATAAATTACATTAATTCTACCTTTGTTCTGCTCAGGAAACTCATGGATTTCAGTTAGAGTAAGTATTGTAATTGATTCGATTAGACTCTTCTAGAGGATGATCACATGTGGTCCTTGGTTTGGTAAATGAGGGGCTTGTCTTTCTTGTCCATGCATATCAATGGCTCCTTGATTCTTGTCATTTGTTGGTGGTGGAGATTAACCAATTTTTAAACTTCAGATTTAATTTTATAACGTTATTCGCTGAAGTTTTGGGGGAGTAAATTGGGCACATTCATGACTCTAGAATATTTTTTTTTTAATTTCAATGCGTGTTGCCTATATTGGTCTAAGAAGGGTGAGGACCTTGAATTTTCCCTTAACTCGTCCCATGCTCGGGTAAAAGGGCTGAGTTGTATTAGGTAGGCAGCCAGTGTAAAATTTTACCAAAAGTTATCATAAATCTTGAACCTACAGTATCTGCTTATACTAGCTTGGTCCCTTGAAGCGACGCGCTGTATCGGAACCCTGGTGTAGTGAGAAATGAACGAGGGTTAGCTAGGGCATTCCCCAAAAGCGACGGGCTGCAGTGTCGCCCAGGTGCGGTGAAAAATAGGCAAGGGTTCCCGCGATAATTTGGACGAGCTCGGGTAAAGAAACTAGTCCAAGAGAATAGGATTTGTCTAGTCACATGGAATGTAGAAATGCTTACAAAGAAGAGTATGGAGTTAGTGGATACAATGAGACAAATGAGAGTACACGTAGCATGTCTACAGGAAACTAAATGAAAAGGAGAGAAAGCTAAAGAAATAGATGGGTATAAACTTTGGTATACAAGAAAGGATAATAATAGAAATGGTGTAGGCATAATAGTAGTCAAATATTTAAAAGATAAAGTAGTTAATGTCAAAAGAATAGATGATAGGCTCCTATTAATTAAACTTGTAATAGGGGAAGAGATACTAAACGTAATTAGTGCTTATGCACCACAAGTACGATTAGAGGATAGAATTAAGAGACAATTTTGAGAGGATGTGGATGGAATAGTCCAAGGCATACCTATGGAGAGAGAACCTTTTAGTAGGGGACTTAAATGGCCATGTAAGGAAGGATAGTAGAGGATATGGTACATGGGGGATATGGGTTTGGGGAAAGAAATGAGATGGGTGAGGCTATTCTAGATTTTGCTATAGCCTATGATCTAGCAATAGCAACCACTTATTTTAAAAAATGCGATGCACATTTAATAACCTATAAAAGTGGATCACTTAAAGCCAGATAGACTTCTTCCTAGTTAAGAAGGTAGATAGATCATCATGTAAAAACTGCAAAGTTATCATAGGAGTGAGTGACTACCCAACATAGGCTCATGGTTATGGATGTCTTCATAAAGACATAAAAGAGAAGTCGTGAAAGTAATAATTGTCCAAGAACTAGGTGGTAGAATTTTAAAAATGAGAAAATAGATTTATTTGTGTAATAGAAATGATCAAAACTTAGAAGAATATAAAAATGCTGAGAAAAATGCTAAACAAATAGTAAGTACGGCTAAACTTAAGACATATGATAACCTATACAGTAAACTAAGAGCAAGAAAAAGTGAAAAAGATGTCTTCAATTTAACGAAAATGAGAGAAAAAAGTGAAGGGTTCTAGACTATATTAATGCATTAAGAGTGAGGATTAAAGAGTCTTAGTGAAGGATGAAGAGATTAACAAAAGGTGGAGAGTTGATTTTCAAAAATTATTAAATGATGAATATGATGGGAACATAGTGGTAGAAGGAACCATTGTTATAAATGAGGAGGAGGTCAGGATATCGGAAGTGAAAGAAGCTTTGAAAAGGAGGATAAGAAAGGCTTTAGGACCGAATGATATCCCGATAGAGGTTTGGAAGTGCATGGGGGAGATTGTCATTGACTGGTTCACGACGCTGTTCAACAAGGTGTTGAGAACGAAGAAAATGACAGATGAATGGAGGAAAAGTGTTGTGATACCTATTTACAAGAACAAAGGAGACATACAGAATTATGCAAATTGTCGAGAGATCAAGTTTACGAGCCATACTATGAAGCTCTGAGAGAGAGTTGATTAAGCAACGACTAAGGCATGAAACAATTGTATCTGAAAACCAATTTGGTTTTATACTAGAGATGTCAACAACTAAGGCTATTTTCCTACTTAGGCAATTGATTGAGAAGTTTAAGGCGAAGGGGAAAGACCTCCACAACATGATCTTTATCGATCTAAACAAAGCTTATGATGGAGTACCTTGAGATTTGATTTGGTGAGTGTTGAAAAAGAAAGGAGTCTTCAGATACTACATCGACTTGGGAGAACTATGTGCAATGGAGCGCTAACTAGAGTACAAACAACTAGCAGAGAGATGAGTGGGTTTTAAGTAACAATAGGTTTACATCTGGGGTCAGCATTGAGTCCATGCCTCTTTGTCTTGGTTATGAACTAGGCACCTACATGGTTATGATGAGGTATCGTGGTGCATGTTGTTTGCAAATGCCATAGTTTTAATCGATGAGACTCGAAATGGCATCAACCTAAAGTTAGAACTTTGGAGGGATGATCTAGAATCCAAAAGTTTTAAAATTAGCTGGACTAAGATCGAGTATATGAAATGCAAGGTTAGTAATAATAGGAGTAGAGACGAGGAAGTAGTTAAGATTGACGACCAAGAAATACCAAAAAGACCGCACTTTTGATATCTTGGGTCGATAATTCAAGAAAATGGAGAGATTGAGGAAGATGTTGCATATAAAATTAGAGCTGGCTAGGCGAAGTGGAGATGTGCAATCGGAATTTTATGTTATCGCCATATACCAATGAAGCTGAAGGGCAAGTTCTATAGGGCAATTGTGAGACCAGCTTTGCTCTATGGGGCGAAATGTTGGGCGATCAAAAAATAATATACCCATAGAATGAGTGTAGTGGAGATGAGTTGGGCGATCAAAAAATAATATACCCATAGAATGAGTGTAGTGGAGATGAGGATGTTGAGATAGATGAGAGAGACTGGATTTAGGTGGGCTGGCCATGTGTGGCGCAGTCCCAGTATAACACCTGCTAGGAGGTGTGAGTTAGTTCAAGTGGAAAGCTAAGGGGTAGGCCCTAAAGGACATGGTTGGAAGTACTGAGAAAAGTACAACACCTTTTAGGAGCTGCGAGTTAGTTCAAGTGGAAGGCTAAGGGGTTGCTTCAAAAGGACATGATTGGAAGTAGTTAGAAAATATATGGGGGCTTATCGCTTCATTGAGGGTATGACCCTTAATAGAACAAAATGGCGGATCAAGATTTTTGTAGCTAACCCCAATTAATAGGGAAAAAAGTTATGATGATGATGATGATTGTCTATATGAATGTTGTATTGTAGTTAGAAAAAAAACATTAGTTAGTTGGTGGCTGAATAATAATTATATTGTAATTTTGTATGTCAGAATATGCCAAATTCCCTTGGCTCCTCAAAACGAGATGCCCTTGAATTGTGTAAGATGATCTGGAATCTTTTGAAATAATTATCTTTTCTTTTTCTTGGATAAAACACTTTGAAATTATTATCATACTAAGCTGATATTTATGGAATTACATGGAAAAGACGAAGGCATAAATATTGATCCATAATTGAAAAAGTAAGAAAGATGCTGGATTGTTCCAGTGCAAAGTGTTTCTATTGCAAACTCACTTCATTTTTCTTTCTTCTCACATATTTTAGGACAAAATATGTCATACATGTGAAATTTTGTGGACCCCTAGCTGAACAGTGCTGTGCAGAGCTCCTGTTATTGCCTCCTTATTCCTGATAATTTTTTATGGGTTTTCCAATCATTCTGTAAAGTCATAATTTACTCGTCTTTGATTCGTTGTGACTTGATTCCTTTATTTCTTCTCCTACAAAATACTAAAAAATAGTCTTCTAATTTTATGCTATGTTTTTATGTTTTAGGTATTCAGAGCATTTGGCTGGATGCTACCAGCTATTATCTTATCCATGTTGCTTGCAACAGGACCCAAGGCCTTTCTCATGGCCATGGCACTCCCCCTTTCTCAGACTGCCCTCTCTTTTGCAGTGGATAAGCTATGGGGGAAAAACCAAGTGAATTCTAGATCTAAACCCCGATCGAGGAGCCCTAGATCAAGGCCCTTCTCCACATCCACCACCTCCAGTTCCAATTATGCCAACCGAGAACATGTAACAAGTGAAAAGAAAGAAAAAAGTGAAGCAGGGGGGGATGAGTCTTGGGGCCCGGAAGGTTCATGTCAAGGTGGGCAGCGGAGGCAAAGATTTGGTGGTTGGGAAGATTTGGAAAACGAACCAGCAGCAAAACCTCCACCTCAAAAAAAAGTTGTGCCCCTAAATGCACAAAAGAAGACCAAGTTTGTGAGAAGGGTGGGGAACAGGGAAGTGCCATTGCTTTGGAGGTTGCTGGTAGCAGTCTTCCCATTTCTTGGTTCATGGGGAAAGATCTTTTGATGCAATGGATACCATTGATATTTAGCCCCAAAGCCATTATTTGCATGAGCTTGGGTATGTATTATAAAATATTTGTATTTAACAATCAATAGATGAGGATTCGTATATTTTTCATGATTTGGTCTTTTAAGTATTTTGAGGCCATTGTTTTGGTGCTCTCAATCACTGATTCCTTACTCTACATGTATCTAGATACGTGTTCCGTCTTCCTTTCGACAAGAACAGCGAGCTGTGCATGGCTGAAAATGATATATAAGATTGTTTCTTATGATCATGTGCAGTTATTCTAAAACCCACATGTGATGCCTATGTGTTTATGTCCATTCGTGTACACGAGTGAATGCGTTCGTATATGCGTGCGTTCGTGTGTGTGAAATGTGAACACTATATTCCTGCCGAAAAAAATTGTTTAGTTAAAGGGGAATGATCGTATGCATCTTAGATACACTGTCATAAGCGTATTTGAGTTTTAGACCATTCGTTCTAATGAGTCCAGAATCTTATTGCCGATTATCTGGGCCAGCTGTTAATGGTTTTTAAGTTTAAATTTCTTGACCTTTTTGCCCTCTCTCCCTCTCTCTGTGTCTCTCTCCATGTTGAAACCCTTCTTCTATTACTTCATGCCCTTTATCTCTGTAACACTCTCGCCCCTCCTCTTGCTGCGATTGTCCACCGCAGTGGCAATCAATTGAGATCAATAGGCTGACCTCGTGCATGCCCTCTCTCTTTTTATTTCACAGTGAGTAAATATCTTGTGGAATCCTTAAAATTCAGGCCACTTGAAAGTCACCCGAGCATGTATCCTTTGCAAGCTCATATCTCTAACTCTGGTGCCCCTTTCTAAGAAAACTTTATAATTAGATGATGCTTAGAGCTTAAAGACAATATGTGAGTCTCCTAATTTTTTTCATTCCTTGTTGTGCATCATGAGATCTTTGACACCTGCAACCCTATCCAAGCCTTGGATATTTAAAGCTTCACCAGCGATGCAATGATCACAAACTTTAATGGGACAAGAAAGATTTTTCTGGAAAAAAGAAAGTTTTATAAAGGATCTTTTTCCTTCATCTCTTCTATGATATATGGAGGTCTGTGTACTGCAAAATCCTATTTGATTAACTCTGGCTGTTGAGAGGAAAAACCCAATTTTACTGTCTCTGAATCCTTGATAAAAGGAAAAATAGAGAAATCTATCTGAATTTTGACGAGTCCTTGTTTGAGCTCTTGGACTCTTTTGGTTCAATCCCCAAAGGTACTTCCTTGAAGGTTTCATCTCGCTTTCTCTCGTTTCAATAGCAGGCCCATTAGAAACTTCTTTAGGCTCATCAAATATTCACACAAGGCGATATGAGGTCTTAAGTTGCGTATTCACTCAGCTCCTCATATGTTAATAGGGATGTCCTTGTGCCTTTGTTTTTCGATCTTGTTTTTACTTTCCTTTGATTTGTTCTCTCAGTTCTCTCATGTCTTAATGCCCTCTAAAGAATACATGTCGTAACATGCCCATGATATTTTCTTTCAAGAGGTGGAAGGTGCCTCATATATAAAAAGGGTAATCACTTTTTCGTTTCCTCTTGTGGATTGCCTGGTTTTATTAGGGGATACACTTCAAAGTTCAAACCCATGAGCTCTCTCATGCAGACCACGTGTCTTACACAGTTGGATCGTATGTCTTGTTGCAATAAAAAGATCTTTCTTTTTCCTCTACCTTGAGGTTGTCCCTCCTCTTTCAAGCCTTCCGATTTAAATTTTGCTAGAATGAGAATCACAAACATAGAAGCGATTCCTGGATAGGTGTGTCTCCTATTCACCCTTGTTGGACCGTTAGCTGCTTTGAGTTGCAGCCAACATGATCTCTGATGATGCTCCTTTGGAGAATCCTGATCCTTTTATTGTGTGTGCATGCATGTCTGCGTAAACAAGTGAATATGCTTCCAATCACATTATTTCTCCCTTCAATATTCTGCTGGATAGAAGTGAGGCCATTGGATGCTTGCACTAATTTAGGGTCTGGAGTTAAATCGGCCCAATGTTTGAGCTGCAGGATTCCAAAGCTATCTTGGGGCATATTAACTCAGGAGGTTGTGACTATGCATTCTGGTGTCGAATTTGTTGTTATTATATATGTATCTGTTTTTGGATCTAAAACTTAAAAAATGCAGTAGATGGGTGCACACAGTCAGTTGCCCGAGATTTCATTGTTTTTGATCCCATATTGGGTGCTGATTTTTTAATTGTCATATCTATGTAGGCTCGATAAGGTCATTTATTACTTGTAATTCATTTATCTGTTGGATTAGTGCTTTCTCTTTTTTTTTTATGAACAAAGTCAGACAGATTTCAAAATCAAAATTTCCTATTAGGGCCACAGAATTTGGTTGAAAAATCGCTTTAATGATATGATGAAACTCACAACCTTTCTCAGATTTTGATACCTAGTAGTTAGATCTTAAGATTTTGGTACCTCAGTTGTGGTTCCCAAACCAATATATCATGTTGTGCATTAAGTTGGTCAACTGCTCAATATATAGTGGGAATGTCTATTGTGAGTATCACATTCCGCATGGCTGGTCAAACCAAAGAAAGCAATGCACGGCAGCCATCAAAATACTTTTTACTGGCTTAGCAAGGGGTTTTGGGGTCTCACCTGTTGCATTGATGGCATAAAGATTTCAACTCATTTTTGTTGCCTCATGTAATTTTAAACTTTATTTCAGAAATGATCCTCATATATGCTGTCCCATATCGAAGAATTTCATTGCATACAATGTCTAGCTGTTGCTTTTACTTTCACCCTGTTCAAAAGTGGGACAGAATTCTACCATGCTGTGTTCAGGAAATTAGACAAAGGTAAAGAAAATTTCACCAATTATAATGGATTAGGTTTCACCTTAGAGGGGTCAGCTGGTCCCAGGTTGTCTAGAAGGTGGCTGAAAAGAGATTTTGGTTTAAATTTTCAATGTGAAGCATAAAGGATGCTCAAGCAAACAAGTTTGTGCACCAGTATATCTTTGTCGTGTTATTTTGAGGATTCCCATGGGATGATGCATTCAGACCCACGTTAAATTAGCAGTAGGGAGTTTATGATTACTTCCCTAATGAAATTCGGTGTTCTAAGTGTATTATGAGAAATTGTTCAATAGGAATTTAACATATTGGGGTGGGTCACTTGAATGCCACACTCTGTCAGGGAGGATTATTATGACTCTTAACCACCAGGTAGCTTGGAATCCAAAGTTATTCCACTGAAGGAATATTAAACGATAAGTATAAAGGAATATTAAATGATAACTATAAACCTCTGTACCCTGAACACACTAGTGACCTTTCTGTTTGACAGAAATCCTATAGTCCTAGAGGGTTCAGTGGATTGCTTATGCAACCAAGAGGTTGTAGGAAGGCTCTTTACTCTCTCAAAGTGCGGAATTGAGAAATTCGAATTTCATAAACTTATGTAGTCAAGTTTGGCTAAAGAATAGTAACAGACTCAAGGATAAGGCACCATATTTGCACTCTTAATTGACTTAGAACCTGGTTGACAAAAGAAATTGAAAGATAGCAGAGCAGAATATCCGGAGAAGAAAGGGCCTGAATATTTCAGAGGTCTTATTTTCCATTCTCCCGCAAGATCCCTAAGAGAAGCAAAAAGGGAAATTAGGTCAGTATCACAAATTCACCATTGGAAAAGTAAACAACTTAATAAAACTACAAAATATAAAAGGAAATCATTATCTTTTTGACAAGTTTGAAGGAAAACTTCATTAGAAAAGGGCAGCTAGAATCAAGAAGCTAAGAAATCAAATTTTCTTGTGTTTTTTGCTTCATCACGCCTTGAGATTGGATGTGTATTAGTCACAAGCTAGTGGACGGGTTGGTGAAGGAGTTTGAGTTTGGGCTCATGCAACTTGAGATTACTAGCGCTGTTATGTGGCATTTCAGAGTGTTACTCGATTGCTTAGGCAATTTTAGGGCGTAGTGTTTAGTTCTGGTTTCGAATTTTGCTGAAGATCCCCTATTCTTCTTGACCTTGAATGAAGTAATGGTAAGAGAACTTGTTGAAGTCTGGAGATTTCTGGAGAATCAGATTATGTTTAAAGAGGTCAAATCAAAGGCTGACGTTTCATTTGAAATGGTGAAACTAAAGGCTAGGATAGCTCTGGCTATGGTGAAATCCATTGGGAATGGATCAAATGAAATTCAGTTAAGCCTTTGCTTTTTGGGCTTATTATGCTTCTCATTCGCTGTGCTATTATTGTGCCTAGTGAAGATCTAGGTGCCATCTCGGTGATTGAGGTTTTTGTGTATCCTGATTTTATTAATTGCTCTGAATGCCATCCAGAATGGTTTATTGGTGCCTCATTTTGTACTCTGTTTGTATTTTCTTATTTTTTTTTTAATTTAAAAAGAAAGCTACCTTGGATTTCATTGAGTTCTTTATGACTTATTTTGAAATATTTGGGTTTCATTTTCTTACCCTCAACTGATTTCGGTCACTATCCTAGGCTTCTACTTCTCCTAATTTCAGTCTCCTAGTGCTTGTGTTGCCATTTGTTTATCCACTATATGAAGAAAAACAGTGAACTTTTGAGACCAATAACACATCTTACTTGACTAGTTCTGTTTCTTCCAAGTATTTCACTTTTTCGGGATCCAGCATCCATGGAGGCCATATGGAAGACCATAGGGGAGTCTTGTTCGGGCAACTTCACTGAAGGTGGTCGCATCCAACACGAGTGCATATCCACCACCGTCTTTCTCGCTGATTAGGGAGATCAACACACCTATAGCCAAATCCACCAAAAAAATACTAAGTCAACCTCATACAGGTAGGTCCAGAAAGGTAATTGCAAATGCAAGTGCACACACACAATGAACATATGTACACACTTGCCACATACAAATACATCTATGCCTAATTGTGTATTTTTTTACATGTTTATGCAATAATGCAATACTACATATATGCAAATATTGCTCATAACATACATATAATTCCATGCACTATGGTATTAAGGTAAGCTAGGCCATCATGCGGAGTTTTTATATGGAATATCTCTAGCATGAAGTTTTGTAATGTAGTCTTGCCTTGTGGAGTTCCATTGTTTTTGAAAAGAACATGCTTATCAAATGCATTCTGGAATAATTCCGTTTATCCATTGGTCTCTAACTTTGGAAAAGAACCCCAGGAGCTTATGCTTCTTTCCATAGTTCCTTTAGGTTTTAAAGTTCCTATGATCCTTATTTTTGGTGCCCCTAGTCTCCTGATAGCATAGAGTAGTTTACTGCAGTGGTCTTTGTAGTGTATATGGCACCTATATAATAATTCCCTGTTGTTGTTTATAATAGGATTAGAAGCCAAGATGACTTTGATCTCTCTCACAATTCTTTTCAAGGACCTGAAGTGACAATTTTCGTCTGTGTGTGTGGGTGTGGTGTGAGAGCGTGTACATGTGTGTTCATGTGCTTGCACCCATGCGCAGGTGTGCATGCGTGCCCTAGTAAAAGTAGATCCTTGAGAAGTTAAATGCGGTTGAACAACTGACCATCATCTTCTGCTATGGCACCTGGCCTTTGTACAAAGAAGGGCTCTGAGGGTACAGCACCATCATCATGCCAATTCGTTGCAGTCTTTTTCTCCAGATCAATCTGTGGTAGAAAGCCAAACCCAGTCAAACAATAATAATTCTTTGAAACTTTAAACCCATGACACAAATCATGCATGTCATAACCACATGTCAACGTTTGGAATTGGGCCACACGTGAGAATTGTATAAAAGTTTTATCCGTAGCTGATCCAAATGTGATCCAAAATTTTGTCATAGCGGACCAAAGTTCACCTTTGATGCAAACCATTGGTTTGACATAACTTGCATTTTGAATTTTGATTGATTTGCTATTAAAAAGAAACATGTATTGAAAGTTGTAAAGGGATACAGGGATGAGGAGTGGGTCTAGAATGATGGTTGTCATAGAGAGCTATCCCCTGGATTTCTTTGGTCGGTCGACCTCCCTTATTGCACAAACTGCTTTGCAATACATGGGTTGGCACAAGAGATACGAGGACCTTCAAAAGAAATTCCCTGAGAAGTTTCTTTTCTTCTTTTTTTTGAAAATGATAATTTCCGAACAAGTGCCTTGAGAAACTTTGGAGGGCCTCCCTACCATGACATGGTTGATCTAGTGAGCAAGGAATCGGAGGGCAAACGAGAACCAAAACTAATCCATCCAAGCACTAAAGAGAGATTCCATGGAAAAGTGAAGTCGTTTTTAAACTCTAGTGGGAGATTCATAGTTTGAGAGGCCAATGCTAGCTGTTCATTCCCTTGCCTTGACTAGGAAACTTCCACTTCTAACTGGATTCCATAACAAACTCCAATAAGATTTAGAATTCCCTTTTAGAAACTATTCATCAGCATGATCATCATCAAAGCCTGTTACAAATATTTGGGGTTAGCTACACGAATCTTGTTCCGCCATTCTACTCTATTAAGGGCCATATCCTCAGTCACGGCCGGTACTACACGTTGCTTATAGGGAATGCCCTAGCATGAGTATATAATATAGGTTCATAATTCATGAAAAGGTGTGGTAAAATTTTGTGCTAGCTGTTTACCTAACACAAACCTCCTCCCTTATCCGGGCTTGGGACTGGCTTTGAACTGGCCATGGTGGAGTTTTTAGAACCTCTTATTAAACATAAAACATTTTCTAATCACCAAAAGATTTTTCGAAATATTTTCTAACAAACTTGCTTTCCTATCATTATTGGCTTCTAAAAAAACTGGGAGACCTTATAGTGCTTCGTGCACCTCCTTGGACACATAAAGTGCCCCACGCTCCATCCGTTGACCTTTTGACTATAACATGGCACCCTAAGCCAGTGGGGACCATGTTGATGAAATAGTCAGAGCCGTGTGGTCCATATGGACACAAAACAATGTCCCAAAGTGAGCCATATGCGTGTGTCTAGCAAAATTTTAAAAATTGGTGATCCAGATCAGAACTGGTCGATTCGGATAGGGTATCGGTCAGATTGATCCGAATCCCTTAAAATATTGAGAATCAGCCAGTTCCCCTATGAACTAGTGGGTTCTAGTCACTAACCAGCTAGTATCGGCCGGTTCGCTGTCAGAGAACCAGCCCCATTTATTTTTTTAATCATTTTAATTTCTAGTTTGTTAGAATGGATTGCAATCCGCTGAACCGGAATGGAAATCCAGAGGGGCGATTTTGCTTTTTAATACATTTTTTAAAACCTTGGTGTATAGTATGCTCTATATTGGTTCTTATATAACAAAAAAATAATGCTAATAAGAATCCCCTTGATCTAAAACAATAATTTATTCCAAAACTATACTTTGTTTAAATACAAAATTCACCACATAATATTTTAGTGGTTAAATTTAGAAAATAAAAATATTTATTTTGCTCGAAAAATATTTAAAAACTCCAGACAGAATTCAACATTGGCATAACATAACTCCAAGGTCACACAAATCTGAGGCAACCAGAAGTACACATGCTGCATAGAATTTCCAGTGCTAAGGCTTTCAGGCGCTAGTCCTCACAAGCCCCTAAAAATCATTACGGACTCACAGTAGCCTTTTTCATCTCTTGGAGTACTAGGCAACGTCCACCCTAGCTGTAACATGCCTTGATAGGGTTACAGTGGGCCGCCTTCAATGGTGCACATCATGGGACCAAACAAAACCATCCCAGGATGTGGGTTCCCTCATCTAGTAAAGGTCTTATCGCACGGCTGAGAGTGATGGACCCCATCATGTCCTGATAGAGCTCTCATTGCCTGCTCTATTTAACCTAGTGCACACTCCCACTCAAAAGTAATTCATGAACATAAAACATGTGATATATACATGGGGAGAAGGCAAGATAACTTTGATGAATAACCAATTATACAAGCATTTAAAGGCCATTAACCCCAAGTTCCCTTTTGCGTTGCACCATATGAGTCATAATAGAGTTCCCAGGATTTTACCCTTCTTGGCCAACAAGCAAAGCCGCAATGAGTAGCGCAATGTCAAAGTCCCCATAGTCGGGGAGCGAGTAAAGGTTTGGTAGACCTCTTTCAAGGTCGAAGCATGGGCTGGATAGAATATGTAGAAAGTTGGAGCTACTTGAGTATAATTTGAAGGAATGGAATAAGGTGTCATTTGACAATCTCCACTCCTACATAAATGTTTTATTAAACGAGACAAACGACTCTGGTATACTAGAGAAAATATAACCATAGAATGAATGCCAAAGCTGCCCGTTAAGATTGCTTGAAGCTAGCAGAAAGCTTTTGGCATGACAGATAAAGATTCAGACGACTGAGGCAAGGGCATCAGGACAAGAGTTTTCCATGGAGTAGCCAATTATCATGAAAGAGGCAATTCTATAGACAGGATTTCCATTTCCAGTTGATACTATTATGGGTATGAACGGTTTGAATCAACATTAGTGGAGCATTTCAGAAAGTATGCAAAGCAGAAGAAAGTCTTTGTTGTAATATGGAAGATATCCCTTTCAGCGAACTGATTCCAGCAAGCATTGTTTGGCTTGAAATGCCATTCAAATATGAAGACATTAGTCACACGGTGTTTCAAATAAGACATATAGAGTGCTGGGGTCGGATGGCTACCCTTTCTAAGAGATTTGGGAACTATTGAAAGAAGGTATCATTCAAATTGTTCTGAGAATGTTTGGAATAGGCTGTATAAATAGCAGAATGAACTCATCTCTCTGTAGCCCTGGTTTCAAAAAAGAAGAGATCATCAAAGACATCAAAGATCTATCAGAACCAATCAGTCTTTTGGGTAGTGTATACAAAATCCTTACAAAGGTGTTGTTGACAAGACTTTATGAGGTTCTAACTCAGGTAATTTCATTACCCCAAGCTGCTTTTGTCAAGGAGAGACAGATCATGGATAGTGCATGGTGGCTTATGAGTGCATCTATTGATGTAACTTAGAAAAAGCATAGGATAGTATTTGATTGGAGGGACCTAAATGAAATTATGACGCTAATGGGGTTCGGGGAAAGATGGAGAAATGATTGCCTTTCCAGTGCTTGCTTCTCTATTCTCATCAATGGGGCACCAAGAGGCTTATTCCCCCAGCCCAAGACTGAGGCAGGGGCCCTTCCTTTCAGCCTTCCTCTTTTCAATTGTGTCTGTAGTCTTTAGCAGTATGTTAGAAGGAGCCTGTGAAGCAGGTCATTCAAGGTTGCTCCTAGAGGGCCTATACTATCGCCCTTACGATGTGTGGATGACACTTCAGTATTTTGATGCAAGTGGAGCAGATGGAAATTTGTTTGATTGTTTCTAAGATGCCATGTAGTTGTTTGAGGGAGATGAAAATGTCATAGACCAGATGGACTTTGTTATAACACAATAAAGAGTAGAGATGCTAGCTAAATGTTGGGGCTCTGGTGCAGATTTGACTTCCACTCTAATAGTTAGGGCTATCATTCTGTCATGGGAAAGAAACAAAGTCTATTTGGTGCAGAGTCTTGGAAAAATTTCAAGAAGCTGGCAGCTTGGAAAATTGGATTCCTATTAATTGGTGGGAGGATAAGAATAGTCAAGTCCACTCTATCCTTTTCGCAATTTATTTCATTTTCCCATATTCAATTCCATCTTCATTGGCAAATGAGATAGAGAAATTGATGAGGGATTTACGGGCTTAGCTGAGAGGAACAAGGCCCATCAAATAAGTCAGGACAAAGCCTGTAGGCCTTAATGTAAAGGAGGATTGGACCTTCGAAAATCAGAGAAACTACAATGCTTCTGCTAACAAAATTGTGGAGGCTATGGCCTCAGAAAGACCATTATGGAAATAAATTGTCTAATTCAAATGTGGGAAAAATGAAGGCGAATAGTCAATAGAGGAACATTATAGCATAGGAAGTTTCCCAGTAATATGGAAGGGGACTAATAGTTGCTGGCCTGATTCACTCTGACAGTGAGGGTGCAGGGTAATGGAAGGGGACTGATAGTTGCTGGCCGGAGTCACTCTGACGGTGAGGGTGCAGGTTGTAAATTGAAGGTGGACTACGACTAGATCTTGGACAGACCTATGGTTTGGATGAACCACTTGATGGCCAATATCGTAAATTATTTATGTTGGTAGTGCACGTTGAGATCACTTTGGCAGGAGCAGTAGAAGGGCAAGGGCATCAAACATTTTGGAACCCAAGATTAAGGTGTGTTACAGGATGGTGAGGTGCTGCTCCTTACTAATGTGTTGCTTTACGTCAATTATTTTACAGGTATGGAGGAAGGACTGATTGGTTTGCACACAGGATGGCAAAGGTGATTTTCAGTTAAATGATGTAAAACACCTCGACTCAAGAGAGGACTAGGATTTGTCATAGGAAGGATTTGGGCAACATCTTGTCTCCCCAAAACATTAGCATTTGAGCTGGTCATTCTACAACAGATCTAACGTGGACAATTCAAGGCAACGTGGTTCAGTCATACCAAAGTGTATGCTATGTAGGAAATATGCCAAAACAGCATCCTGTTTTTTCTTGCACTGCCACATTGCGAATCAAATTTGGTCTTTTGCTTCAATTTTTTTTTGATCTAATATGTCTGGCTACACCCAGCATCTATAGGAGTTCTGTTGACACAATTTTCACTCCTCCCACTGAAGTTGGGTACCTTTTTTCTTCTTTTTCCTGTAGATTCTTCTGAAATGTAGAATGTAGTCAGTTGAAATGTCTAGTCCAGAGCCATACTTAAAGAGTCTAATTATACAGAAACTCAGTTTTTGGAAAGGAAGAAGACTTGTATTTATACATGAATTTTGATTAATGAAATAGAGGTACCAATAAATAAAAATTGTAATTCATTTCGACAATGTGCAACTTTCAAGTATTCTCTTTCTATAATGGGCGAATAGCATATTTGAGATGTTATAATTCTTGTAAATTGATATGACAACTAGATTTGGATGAGGTGTAACTGTGATTCCTGTTGATAGACCAAAATGTCAAACAAGTTTAAAGGAAATTTAAAGAGCGGACCAAATTTGAAGAATACCCAACAATTAAAAGAAAAAGACATTTATTGTACATATTTTGCTGAGATTAGTTGAAATTTGAATACAAAAAATTAACTGTTGCGTTATGGAAGCTTATTACCTTTGTGAGAGTGTTTGGGAAGTTGCATGGACGTTGGGCACCGCATGAATAGAGATATCTGTATTTCTTCCCTCTATAAGCAGGATTGATGCTGCACATATCCATTCCTCTTCCATGTTCATCTGGGTCTACGGCTGACTCCAGGGTTCCCTTTGGGCTCCCATCTAATGGAACTCTAAATCTCCCTACCCTGCATGTTATAATATTAGTCTGAATTTTCTCTCTCTGTCTCTGTCTTTCTCTCTCTCTCTCTCTCTCACACACTCTCACTCATTGAAGTGCTTTTTACCACAACTAGTATTTGATTTCATAAAGAAGGGAGAAACATGAAAATTTCATATCACCTAGTGATTTCAAACTTCTGAATTGTACTAAATGTACTACGATTATCACATGGGTACTAATTTTTATGGCTATCTAGTACCCTAAGTTGTCCATTCTACAAACAGGGGACATGCATTCTTGAAGCCTTGATCAGATACAGTTTACTTTTTCTTGTTCTCTCTTTTCATTGTATTTTAGCATGTTTGGCATTGAACAATTGCACAAAAATTATAAAACTAGAGAAGATCTCTCAAAAATTTTCAGAGAAAAAAATAGATAGATGTCATTATGTGTGCTGTGGATGAAGAAATTTGGATGTCATGTACCTAGCATTAGGCAACACATCCTGGCCAATATACTTTCTGAGGGATTGCAGCTCGAGTATGTGGAGTATGGTGGTGTCTGCATTGTGCTCACAACAATCGACTATGACAGAGAGGCGCCCATCCTCATCGCGATCCTCATAAGCATTTATGTAGTGGAATGTTATGTATAATGGCACCTCCACACTTGCTACCTGCAATTTTACCAGTATTAAGGTCTAATTGCTTGAAAGTTATAAGGGAACTACTTAGCAGCAAAAAAGACAATACCTCCACCTTTTTCTGTTTCTTTTTTTTTTTTTTTTTTTTTTTTTTTTTTTTTTTTTTGCTTTTTTTTTTTTCCTTTTTTTTTTGGCTTTTTTTTTTTTATCTTTATTTTTCTACATTAATTGAAAAACATGACAGGTATTCCTCTCTAGCAAAGGAATTATGGATTCTGGTGGTTAGCATTTAACTATGAACATGTCAACAAAACTGGAGTTAAGAGAGAAAGAATATAAGGGAAAGAAACTAATGAAATTGCAAAACTAAGAACACAGAGAATGAGAAGCTATTCATTTTCTTGTTATCATCGTGGCAAAAGCACGCAAGTATTCCTCCCTCTAAAAGAAAAAAGATATTTCTATATATTAAAAAAGTGTTTATTTGTATTTTCATAGAATTTTAACTGTGTTGAGAATGGGGAATTAAGAGTGGGCGAACCCATCTCCTAATTGTAAAAAAGCAAAATAAAAGAAAAAGTTCATATAAGTGGGAAGCTCTAAACAATCAAATTAGGGCGCACTTCAAAAATTTTAGTAGAAGATGTTGGTTTGATACCTCTTCAAATTAATCATCTTGACCACAAGATGCATGAAGGTGAGAAAAAAATGGATTTCAAGTAGATCTTTTCGATCTACACTATTTTTGAAGCTTTAAATTTTATAATTAGTGATGAAAATGTATTTTAAGGCTATCACAAAGATTTTCAGTATTGAAACCATATTTCTCAAAACTATTTGAAAATGCGCTTTACTCCGATTATTTAGAGCCTTGGCTCTATACAAATTGCACCCATAATAAAAATAATTATAAATGGTGAGAAACTTAACGCTACGCAGATCCTTTCAAAATTGTGTACGTGTAAGAGAGAATCACGTACAACTTTCCCGCTCCTCTTGCACATGATGTGCATGTAGCCCTTCGACTCGGGGAGCCATTCGAACTTGTAATGCTGTGTAAACTCGGCCTTTAACAAGTTGCTTGTGCAGTACCTCAGAGGCATCTCCGGCACCACTACATAATTATCCGTCACTGGAAAGCTATGCACCCATCCCGGCGCCGGACCCCCTTTACAATCCACCCTCCCAATAACGTCCCTCTTATTTGAACCCGGAGCCATCTTCAGCACCCTATACCCAGGCTTAAACAAATCTGGCATCAAAGTTATCATTTCGTTATCAGTTACAATAGGATGTGCAGCATGGACTAGGCCACCGAGCCCATCGGAAAATTCGAATTTTCCGATAGTCTCGAGGGTGTCAGGGTCTATCTCCACTACGCCCGCCACAGTTTCTGTTATACATAGTACTCGACCATCGTTGAGCCTAAAAACACCAGCATTGGAGTTGTCAGTGAGGGTGAGAGAAGTGCCGGTTAAGAGGCCAGCTAGCTCGCCAATTTGAGAGAGGAAGTTGGAATCGCTCAGCACTTCAGAGAATTCACGGTAGTATGGGCGCCCTTTTTCTTTCGCTGCCTTGTATGCATTGGACTCGACTTGGCGGTGGCTTGCGATGAGGCGGCCGTTGTCGAAGTGGAGGCGGATGACTGTTGCATAACCGTCAAATAGGTGTTGGCAAGTGTACTTGCCAATGTGGAACAAACCGGGGCCATTTCTCAGGTATGTCCCATTCTGCATACAAATGAGAGCTTTTCAATGAGAGATCAAAAATTATTATTTTCAATGAATCGATCATCTCAGCTTTAACATTATGGTTGCGTAAAAACAATTATGATTTCAAAATATAAAAATAGTGTATATTGCAAAAAATTATCGATACCATCTATTTCTGCCTTAAAATAAGTATTCACATATATGCAAGATCTATATGATTTTTTGAGTTTCAAATTTTATTATCGGTGTTGGAAATTAGTTTTAGAGCCGTCATGAAGATTTTTTATGCTGAAAGTGTTTTCCGAACGAAGATTTGAGGTGAGGCTTTATTTTATTTTTATAAACCCTAGTCCCTATAGAAACTTAATCCTACTAATAATATTATTATAAAGGTGAACTTGTTTGATCAATGGATTATACGATGATAACTAAATGTGATGATTGTGACCTTGTTATATGTTACGTTTCACATCATAGTGACTGTGACTTTCTTGTACCAAACATATCGCTCATGGTTGGGCTACACTCTTTCTTTTGGGTAAGTAAGGTGTGTATGAAGTCACTTCAATAACGTGCAAAATAAGTGCCTTCTATTTTGATGTACGTGCTAAAGTATTTATCAAGAATAACTTTAATTTCATCAAATGAAACAAGAATTGATTTACAAGTATATTTCTTCCATGTACAAAAAATAAATATATATGAAGTAGACTCTAAAAACCTAAAAGTAAACTATTGTAATCATCGTATATTAGACTCTACGGGTATAGAACTATTGACAATCTTGATACATAGATGTATAAATGGTCATTAAATTTGACCTTTAAAAGTTATGGATACTCTCAAAATGAACTTTATAGACATTCAACTCCTAACGCTTTTAGTATCACATCTATAACCCAGTCGTTGTCTTTTTGTTTTTAATTTAAATTTTTTTTGGCAGAACTTGTTACTACAAGCTTACCCATCCAAAAAGCCTGAACAGTAGGTGCAACATACCTGCCTTCTATTTGAAGTAGAGGAATGGTATCCAACATTGTTGCCATCTATTCTAAAGGGAATCTTGAACATACGGGTGCATAGAGGGAAAAACACACTTTTTGGCATAAAAAATGGTTAGGTGAAAAAGACTTGAAGATAGAGTTCCCAGATGTTTTCATGAAATGCAATGACAAGGATGCCATCGTCGCAGACAAAATCTGTTTATGTTGCAGACTCACATCTGAAACTACACCAATTTTAACGATATTATCTTTTAGAAGAAGGTCAAAAAATTTTAGGAGATAATCATTGATGAAGAGTTTTCAGTCAAATCAGCCAATAGACACGTTTATCAAAGCCCAGCAAAATCTGAATCCTACCATTTCAAAGGCCACATGAGGCACATTATTTTGCTTGGTAGGGGTAAAATCCTAACAATAGAAGGGGCATGCTTATTAGTATGTCTTATGTCTAATGTGTAAGGAAGGAGAGTAGAATATTTGTTCTTATATTGTCGCTTTACTACAACTGTGTTCTTGGATATTACTGCAAATTGATATGCAATGGTTCAATCCAGGATCCGTTGCTAAGCTTTTTGAATAGTGGATGCCTTTCCTTGCTTGTAAGATAGGTAAGGATCTACGGAAAATGTTGGTCTTTGCTATACTTTAGGAAGTTTGGAAAGAGAGAAATTGTTGGACATTTGACGGAGTAATTGCAGGGGTTGAACTTGAGACCAATGTTGTCAGATTCGCTTAGGAGTCTTTTTCGGTTTATTGAGAAAAATGAAGCAATTCTGTGCTTCGGCTGATTGCAAGTTTTTCATCAAAATGAATGGAAGCCCAAGCTTTGTCTCACAATTCTTGATTGAGAGAGAGAAAGAGAGAGAGATCATACCAGCCATGTTGGAATTTCGCCTTCAACGGCCAATTCACCTGTCCAATGCTCTTTCGGTACGCTTTGCCAAGCCGAGAGCTTCTTTGTTGCCTCAGTTTTCATGGCCGGGATACTACTGACCTGAGAACCTCCCCCAACATCCTCTATGGAAACATTCATCACCGCTTTCTTCTTCGGAAAACACTCTTTAACAAACCCTTTTCCATGTCTAAATTGCAAAGCCTTACTGTATTTTACATTGAAAATCTCACTTATAGGAGCTCCAAGGGTTAAAGAAGCCATAGGAACAAGAGTTTCTTAACTATCAACAAGAAAGATAAAAATAACAAGGAACAAGAGATTGTTGCTTCACATGACCAAGAATTAGCTGGATTATATAGAGGAAAGACAGAGCAAGTTGGTTCATGGTGGAATCTTCCCAATCTATACCAGTCTATAAGAGACAAGAGTAGCTAGCAAATGGACTTATTAGAAAAAAAGGTTATTTCAGCTATTCACTCACTCAGGTAAAAACGTCTAACCTTGGAGTATTGTGAGGGCCCTATCAAAATAAGTAAAGCCTCACCCCAAAACTCATAGAAAATTGTAGTTTTGACTATTATAACATACAATTTAATGTGCGGTCTATTTCCCATATTTATCGTCGGTCCAACGTAGTGGTGGATACACTTTGCCAAAAAGAGTGCGGCTTATTATGGTGCTGTGATTTAGCTCATTAGACTGCCGAATTTTATTTCTCTTCCTTTACTCCATGATTTGGCACAAATGCCCTATTGTAATATTATAAAATAATGATTTGTAATTCTCTATCTCTATTAATGAAAAACAAATCGGCTTTTTCCCCAACTGAATAACCAAAAAAAAAAACTGTTTATTTTCGTTAACGACCCCCCCCTCGCCTCCCCCTCCAAACAAAAAAAAACAGTTCATTTTCAAGTGTTCACCGACGCGCAAATCTAAACCATATTTTGAGCTAGGAGTTTCATAATTGGTGGTGGAAATTGGTTTTAGAGCCACAATATAGATTTCCTCTGCCCGAAGTGACTTTACTTTTTTTTTATAAAGACTACGCCTTATAGAAATGGAAAAAGTTTATACAAGGTTGCAACCGTAAAATGTAATTAAAGATGCAACAAAAAAACCCATCGGAAAAGGTTGTTTTAATGTTCAAAAACCCCCTAATTGATCATATTGACATCGAGATGTATAAATATAGATCTACTTGATTTTTACTATTTTTGGAGTTTAAAATTTTATAATTAGATAGGAAAATAGACGTTTAGATAATCCTAAAAATTTTTTATAACGAAATTATCTTTTATAATAAAATTTGGAGGTAGATTTTAATTGGATTGTTTAAGGTTGCAACCTTATAGAAACCACACTTGCATCCTTTTTATTTATGTAATCTAGCGACTAATTTGAAAACAGAAAAACAAATCAAATAACATGTATGAAAACATTAGTTTCTTAAGATTGAACATAGACTTTCTAATTTTTTATCGTCAGGCATAATTGCTTAATGACTCAAAAATCATTTTTTTCTTCTTTTGAAAACAATCCTTCGACCATTTCAAAATGGATCCCAAAATATTGAAAAAAAATCTCTCTATGTCTTTTTTCTTTTTTGGATAATTCAGTGGGGATGTCGAGCTCCTACTTATTTTTTGAAATCATTAGTAGTTTTTTAATACATTAGATGAGGATGAAAGCTTAAACCTTTTATGAAAGAGTAAGTATACATAAAACAAAAAAAAGAAAAAAAAGAAGGGGGAATTATTCCCTTGAAGTAGAAAACTAGCGCTTAACGGTGGAATCTTAAACAATGTGATTCCATTTCGAGAGATGGTCAAATAAACAAATAACCTTCCTCGTACGACTTGAGGCAGGGGTGGCAATGGACCCTACCCTACCTGACGGGTCAGGGTCAAAATATTGGACCTGAATATTATATGGGAATATTTGGATCCTGTAGACACGATTTGGATCCGACCCGAATAGTGGTATTATTGAAATAATATTTAATATATAACACTCTTATACTACTCGGTTAATAATCAAATAGACATAACTATATAGTTTTAGTTATGATATTTAAATAAGGAAAAAGTTTATATAAGGTTGCAACTTTAAAATATAGAATTAAAGATGTACCTAAAAAATCCATCATAAAATATTGTTTGGATATTGGAAAACCCTCTAATTGATTATCTCAACATTGAGACGTAGGAATATGAAAAGAAAAAAGGATTTTGAGTCTGCGAAATAGTGTATCTTGCAACACATTATCTGGACCGTCCATTTTCAAGCTTTTCATGTATTTATTGATCTACATGATTTGAACAATTTTTAAAGTTCAAAATTTTATAATTAGAAATAAAAATATATTCTCAAGCCATCCTAAAAATTTTTGATATCAAAATTACATTTATGATAAAATTTAGAGGTGCGCCTAAATTGGATTGTTTAAGGTTATGTAAACCACACCTTTTAAATAAAGGTGTGGTTTCTATAAGGTTGCAACCTTAAATATTCGCGCGCCTCCAAATTTTATCATAACATGTAATTTTGGTGTAAAAAAGTATTAGGATACCTAAAAATCTATTTTTACCTCTAATTGTAAAATTTCAACCTCCAAAAATGGTTAAAACCAAATAGATCAATAAACATATGAAAATCTTGAAAATGGACGGTCTAGATAATGTTTTGGAAGATGCACTACTTCTAGGACTCAACATATTTTTTTCTTTTCATATTCATACATCTCGATATCGAGATGATCAATTAGAGGGTTTTTCAATATTAAAAAAAAATTTCCGATGGATTTTTGAGGTGCCTCTTTAATTCTACAATTTTAAGGTATAAACTTTCTCCTTTAAATCATGGGTGCGGTTTGTATTGAGTCTAGGCTCTAAACAATCAAATTAGGGCCTACCTTCAAATAGTGTTGAGAAATGTGGTTTTAATACTGGAAATCTTTGTTACAGCCTTAAAATATATTTTTATCTTTATTTATAAAGTTTAAAGCTTAGAAAATAGAGCAGATTGACACATCTATGAAAACTTGAAAATTGACGGTCCAAAATATGTTACAAAATACACTATTTATGAAACTTGAAATCTATTTTTTTCTCATGTCCATACATCTTGATGACGAGATGATTAATTTGAGGATATTCGGGCATAAAAAAAAAACAATCTCTTCTAGTGAAATTTTTGAGGTAGGCTCAAATTTGATTGTTTAGAACCTCGGCTCTATATAAACTTTTCCTTTAAATAATATATGAATATATTTAACATCAGGGAAAGTATAGAATGAGACCATTTACTTTTGGTTGTCACATTAATCTTGACCATTGGATATGAAATTGGGTGGCCGCAATTATTCCATTGACTAAGCTCAAACTTCAAAAGAAAGTTTATGGAACTTTATGACACATCCAAGCTATCAATTAGAGGTTTCTTCAATAGTAAAACAACTTTTTCCAATGGAATTTTGAGGTGCCTCTTTAATTCTACATTTTAAGGTATAAACTTTCTCCTTTAAATAATACATTAACATATTTAGGGTGCAGTTTGTATGGAGCCTAGGCTCTAAATAATCAAATTAGAGCCTACCTTCAAATAGTGGTTTCAATACTAAAAATCTTTGTGATAGCCTTAAAATATATTTTCATCTTTGTTTATAAAGTTTAATGCTTCAAAAATAGTGTAGATTGATAGATCTATGAAAACTTGAAAAATCTTGAAAATTGACGGTCCAAAAATGTGCTACAAAATACACTATTTTTAAAACTTGAAATCCATTTTTTTTCTGATGTCCATGCATCTTGTTGTCAAGATGATCAATTTGAGGATATTTGCGCATCAAAACAACCTCTTCTAGTGAAATTTTTTAGGTAAGCTAAAATTTGATTGTTTAGAACCTTGGCTCTATACAAACCTTTCCCATATATTTAACATAAGGGAAAGAGCCATACCAACGTTTGATCTTTGATCAAAAGAGCCACTCATCATTTGATCTTAGATCCGACATCTCAAATATTTTATTTTTAAATTTTTTTATACAAATTGTATGAATACGAAATTTGGTACGTGCCATCTTCTCATTGGGTACACCTATAAAAAATATTAAAAATAATTTTTGATAAAATATAATGACCAAAATACCCCTTGAAGCTTTCAGGGGTATTTTGCTCATTTTATTTTATTGAAAATACTTTTTTTTATATTTTTCGCTAACACAAGTTTAATATAGGAATGGACGCCTAAAATTTGGTGTCAAAATAATTTATAGAAAAAACATTAAAAATAAAATACTTCTATACTATAGGGGAAGCATAGAAA
Organism: Amborella trichopoda; assembly: GCF_054954075.1. Lineage (NCBI taxonomy): Eukaryota > Viridiplantae > Streptophyta > Magnoliopsida > Amborellales > Amborellaceae > Amborella > Amborella trichopoda. The sequence goes on along the minus strand of NC_142342.1, from coordinate 16,864,439 downwards.
GAAATAAAGAAAGAAAGAAAGAAAGAGAAGGAGAGAAAGAAAAGGAAAGAAGAGAAAAGAAATCAGCCGATATTTTTGGAAAGAAATAGGAAATTATATAACTTGGTTGGCATTGCAAATGTATATATTCGTGCATAATTAAGAAAACTTGAGAACGCAAACTCCATTGGTCAATGGGTTGGATCGATTTGGGACTTGGCGGTACTGATATAATATTTTCAGATTTCGAAGAGAATTTTATATGATAGAGAATAACTTCAAAAATAAAATTTAAAAGATAAAAAATAATAACAAAATAGTTTACATAGAGCCGAGGCTCTAAACAATTAAATTAGAGCCCACCTCAAAATTTTTACTAAGAGAGGTTGTTTTGATATCCAAATATCTTCAAATTGATCATCTTGACATCAAAATGCGTAGACATGAGAAAAAATTAGGTTTCAAGTTTTGGAAATAGTGCATCTTGTAATGCATTTTTGAATCGTCAATTTTCAAGATTTTCAAGTTTTCATAGATCTGGTCGATCTACACTATTTTTAAAGCTTTTAAATTTTATAATTAAAGATGAAAATATATTTTAAGGCTATCTCAAAGATTTTAATTATTTAAACCACATTTCTCGACACTATTTGCAAGTGTGCTTTACTTTGATTATTTAGAGCCTTGGCTCTATACGAACCACACCCTTATAATAAAGATACAATTTAAATCAAGGGAAAATTGTTTCATGTGGGTTGGACCGAATTTCTACAATATGTACTCCCAAGGTATAAAGCATCAATCTTAAAGATCGATGTAACTAGGTAATCCATCTAAAAACAATTGAAACTAATGGTCCAAATGTTTTCTTAATAGAATTATTATTTCTAATTTTTAAAATTTATTTATTTATTCATATTCATGATCTCCATGTTAGAGATTACATGTTCTTAAAAATTAAGTCCCAAAATCCATCTCAAAAATAGATTTTTAAGAGTTGACTCATTTCTACATGGACTCATAGAAACTGGGTCCTAAATCAAGTTTCAAGTTTAGTTGAAACAATTTCTTAAAATCTGATATAGAACTTTTCCTTTTTCATGTAAGGTATGGAGGATAAATTTGCTAGGTGCGAAGGAGAAATTTGTGAGAATATTGTATTCTATTCATTGATGTAATTTATGTTACAATGGGGTGATTTATACATAAAGGAATGCATGTATATGCAGTATGCAGCTAGCAGTTGCTATATGCGTAAGGCTCTGTTTCTATACAATTTCAGTATACAGTTGTGCCCTTTGCCCATGTAAATATACAATTATTATATATATATTTGCCCTTATAGGTTTCTATGCATGAAAGGAATCATGTACAGTTTAGAAACAATTGCTAGAATTGATGTAGAGAATGGGATTTGGTAAACAAGTCCACAAGCTGAGCGACGGAGGGTACACAAGACAAAGAAATTGCACCTCTCAAATATTCTTGTTGTACGTAGTGATAATCAACTTCGATATGTTTGGTGCGTTCATGAAACTCAAGATTTTTTAAAATATAAATATCTCTCTTATTATTGCAATAAACTGGTGTGGGAGTGGGAATAGTAGCATCCACATATGCTAGCAAAAGCCAAACAATTTCAGTAGTAGTTTGTGCCATGACCCTTTATTCAGCTTTAGTGGTAGATTGGGCAAAACGTTACATGATACAAGAGAATCATATGGAAAAATGCAGAACCTTGTAGTGGATTTGTGATCTAAGTTTGTGTTTGCATAGGGCTCAAGCAAGGAAGAAGAAGAGAAGAATAAAGCTTAGTGAAGGGTATCCCTGATGTAACCAATGATGCATAAAATAAGAGTTAGATAAATAGATCGAACAGCACTAAAAAATTGACTAGCCACATGAACTGCATAAGTAATATCTGTGCATGAAATTGTTAGATATGTTAGTTTCCTAACTAGTTGTCTATAAAAGGTTGGATCATAAAGAGGTTCACCATATGTAGCACAAAATTCAACAGTCAATCAGATATGCGTATGAACTTTGTTTGTATCAGCCTTTAGTCATAGAGAGGTTCACCATATGTAGCCCAAAATTCAACAGTCAATTAGATATGCGTATGAACTTTGTTTGTATCAGCCTTTAGTCGAGCCTATAAAACAATCTCTAAGGCATATTTAAACTGGGAAAGATAGCTACAAGGGGAATAAGCGACTCCTAATCCTAGGAAATAGCACAAGAACCCCAAGTCTTTCATTTTGAATGTTTGATTGAGCTTTTGTTTAATGTTATGATCAGTGCCCATGTCATTATCATAAATGGTTATGTTATCTACATATAATAACAAGAGAGCCCGCCCTTTAGAAATTTAGACACAAAAAGGGTGGATCGTGGTGGCTCTATGAAAAATCAATAGAGATGATTTCATTGAGAAATTTATCAAACCAAGTAGGGGTGCATGTTTGAATCCATATAGGGCTCATCACAGTTTATACACCCTATTTTGAGAATTTGTAACTCTAGACGGTAAATTCATACACAGTTCCTTATCATGACTACCATTGAAAATTTTTTTTTTAACATCTAACTGATAGAGGGGTTATTGTTGGATGGAGGCAATTGAAATGAGTGTTTGAACAATAGTCATATAGGTTACTAGGGCAAAATGTTTTGCAAAGTCGATTCTATATTGCTGGTTGTAACTTTTTGCCACAAGATGAGCTTTATATCGTCCAATGTTGTCATCTGCTTTTGTTTTGATTTTATGTACCTACTGACATCCAATAGTTGACTTTCTTTTTTATTAAGAGGTACAAGGTCCCCAATCATGCATGTGATCAAGAGTATTTAACTCATCTACCATTGCCTATTTCCACAAGCCTGACTTGCAGCTTCTTTATAAGTCTGTGGTTCAGAATAAAAATGAACAAAAGCAAGAAAGGTTTGCTGCTAAGCTAAGAAGGTTTGATAGTTAGCAAAATAGGCAGGTAGAATAGAGAAACGAGTGCTTATAGGTGCCTAATCAAGATTGCCAGCATTAGTTGGTTGGGCTTCTTCCTGGTTTTCAAGTTCAGAGACAAAAGCGAAATGTTTGGAAGAGGTTGGAACATACTCAGAAAAGAGGATTAGAAAATATAGGACAGATGATGAGTTATCATATTTATTTTTTTAAAAAGAATGTGCTCAGAAAATCCAACCTAAAATCTTTTGGTCACAAGGTCATAGTATCTATATCCTTTTATAGTATTTAGAGACAACTTGTTTCTCTCAATTGAGGGTAACAAAACAAAACAAGTGCAGACACATGTAGAAGAAAATACAAAGTGTTAAGGACCGAGATTTTTCTGGCTTGAGGAGGTGCACTACAGTAAGAGACTGAAGAAGAAGAGAACGTGCACGACAGTAAGAAGGGAACGCATGTGGCAGTAAGGAGAGAACACACGCGGCAGTAAGAAGAGAAGCCACCATGCGCGACGAGGAGAGAGAAGGCCGCCGTGCGTGATGAGGAGAGAGAAGGCCACGTGCACCACAAGGAGACAGAAGGCCGCTATGCATGACGAGGAGAGAGAAGCCGCTGAGTGCGACAATGAGAGAATACTATCGTGCGCGATGAGGAGAGAGAAGGTCATCGTGCGTGATGAGGAGAGAGAAGCAGTTGTGTATGACGAGGAGAGAGAAGGCTGCCGTGTGCGACAAGGCGAGAGAAGGATATCGTGCGCCACACTGCCGAGCCCATGCATGCCCCTAGGTGCCACTTGTTTGTCTTGCATGCCACTTGTTCAACTGCACGACACTGTGAGTGCCACTTGGCAAATCCAAGCTGCCACCTCCCCCTCTTGGCCTACTTAAACCCTCTTCTTTAGTCCCCCAAGCCCTCGTTTTCTCTGTCTCCCACTCTTGAGACCTCCCTTTCTCAACACTTAGAAGTGCAACCCCTTGGAGCCTTTGTTGAAGAGCTTGGAACTTGACTGTGTGGGGGATTTTGGAACACATTAGAGCACATGTAAGTGGATCTAACACTCATGTTTCCACAGTTTTGATTAAAGTATGAAAATTAAGCAAAGTAGAAGAGTAATTTTTTATAGGAATATGGTTGCATGCTAGTGAAATTGTGTTGTTTGTGCACTGTTATTACAGAATTGTGGTTCTCATTGGCATGATGAATTTAGTACTGAAAAGAACTCTGATATTCATGAAAATTTGTGGAAGAGTACCCTTGTATGTCTATATTAAGTTGAAAAAGGTTTTGTGTTAATATCTATTCTAGTTTGGAAGTTATTGATTATTCTATAAGGTGTGCCAAAACTTTGTGTGAATTTCTAGGGATCCTATATGTTTTTGTAATGAACTTTTGACTAACTAAACTGTGTCCAAATGATTCAAACTACTATTAAATGAAAGATGGATGTATCCACTTCAAGTTTAGTTTTGAAACCATGTCAAAATTCCTCATAATTTGGAAGTTATGCCTCTGTTTGTATAGACATGTCACTGTTATAAGTTGCAGCAGCTTCCAGGACTGTTGCTCATTTTATACTGAATGTTTGATTGATCAAAAGATGTTTAAATGACTTTAAAATATGTTTAAATGAAAAATAGATGTGTCCACTTCAAGTTTAGTTATGAAACCATGTCGAAATTAGTTATAATTTGGAAGTTATGACTCTGTTTGTACAGACATGTCATTGTTATCAGTTGCAGCAGTTTTCAGGACTATTGTTTTTTTTGTACTGAATGTTTGACTGATCAAACGGTATCCAAATGACTTAAAAAAACTTTTAAATGAAATATGGATGCATCCAATTTAAGTTTAGGTTTGAAACCATGTTGAAATTCCACATAATTTGGAAGTTATGCCACTGTTTGTATAGACATGTCATTGTTATCAGTTGCAGCAGTTTCCAGGACTATTGCTCATTTTGTACTAAACTTTTGACTGAAAAAAACGTCAAACGGTGTCCAAATGACTACAAACTAATTTTAAATAAATATGGATGTGTTCACTTCAAGTTGAGTTTTGAAACCATGTCTAAATCCCTCATAATTTGAAAGTTATGCCTCTGTATGTATAGACATATAACTGTTATCAGTTGCAGCGGTTTCCAGAACTGTTGCTCATTTTGTACTAAACGTTTGATTGAACAATTGGAGTCCAAATGACTTCAAACCATTTTTAAATGAAGTATGGGCATGTCTACCTCAAGTTTAATTTTGGAACTATGTTGAAATTCTTGATGATGTGAGAATTATGCTCCTTTGTGCATGCATATGTCATTGTTGTGCATTGCAGAGGAATTCCAAAATTTTTATGTGTTTTATGAAAGACTGTTCGCTGACCAATATGTCTCTGATTATTGCTAAACCACTTCTAAATGAAAAGTAGATTAGTTATTTTCAAATTGGCTTTTGGGAAACATGACTAAAATCCCTATGGAATGGAAGTTAGGCTTAATTTTCTATGAGCCCTTCATACTAAACATCATGTTCTGTTATGAATTCTTGAATATGCATGCTTATGATATAGTGAATGCTCATGAACTCTTGAATAATTATAATGAGACGTACTTGGGCATGAGTGAATGCTTATGAGATATGCCTGTGCATAGTTGTGATCGGATATGATAAGATTACGATATGAACCACTACGTAATGGGACATCCATTGGTAGTGGGGATTTGATATGATAAGATTGTGATATGAACCACTACACAATGGGACATCCATTGATAATATGACATGAGATTCTGAGACTATTGAATAAGGCACTGCACAATGGGTCATCTGTTGGCAGTGCAATCTGTTATGATATAATAAGAAAGTTATGCCTACAGTTAAGATCTTCCCTAAATCCTCATGGTAGGAAGGGAGTTAGGATGTGAATGTGAATATCTGGGAGGGTTGTACCCCCCGGATCTATATGAGCACTACGCAACGGGTTACCCATTGGTAATGTAATGCCCTCTCACCTAAAAAGCATATGGAGAGGGTCGTGTCTTGTAAGGCTGCAACCTATCAAAAGCCCCAAAACGCGCTGGGGATTGTGTGTGTGTATGTGTGTGTGAAGACATTACAAAATTAGTCATCCATTTGTCATTGTGTTCCCTCTTGAGTTTGAGTAGAAGTCCCAAGTAACATGATTGGTTTGACTTATACTTCGAGAGTAGGCGATATTAGGATTGCCTGTATGCACTGTGTCTTGCTTGTATTATTAATCTGTTATTTTGATGAAAGGAAGTGATAGACTGTTAGCTCATGCAATGTATAATATTATGATATCTGATTTACACTTCTGCCACCACTACTAAATAATTTTGAAACATGACTCCCTGTTGTGACACTTGCATGAATTTTTGGGGATGGTTACGAATGACATTGTATAGGTAAGAATACATGATGTTTGATCCCCTTACTGAGCTTTATAGCTCATCTATTTGACTTTCTCTGTATAGATTAATAACCTACAGCTTTTGAGAGTGGGCGGCTGGGCACTCGTGGCTGACGGTTGAAGATCCAAGTTTGGCAAGAAAGGCCTTATCCTGATAGTTGGTGTATGTTGGCGGTGGCCATGTAGTTGCTTTGCTTAAAATATTGTATTTTGTGGTTGGGCATGTAGTGCCTTGAACATGATTGTAATTAAAATTTTGGAACCTGTATATATTTAAGTTGGTTTTATTTTGTCCAGTTCTTGTACCTCTGTGTATGTTTTTTGCTTTATTTCGTGGTTTGCTTTGGCTCCGCCTTCTAAAAAGCGTTGAGCGCACTCCCACCTGAGTGGCATTCGCTATCTCTGGTCGTGGTGCCGTATTCTGTTGCCCTCCGACAAATATGGTAGGGGTTAGAAGGCAGGGTCGTGACAGTTATGGTGTCAGAGCAGCCAGGATATGATTCTTGGCCTAAAGAGTCATAGAAATGTATCTAGAATGGTTTCTAGATGGGTTAGTAATTGGGTGTTCCTATATTGGGTTAAGATGATAAGGACTCGTTCCAACAATGCGAGTTGTAGTAATGAGAACATCGAGGCTCTTGGGGAATTCTTCAAGACTTTAGGGGCCATGACTCAGATGATGAAATACCATTTGCTGGCCCCGGCTACTCCTGCCCCAAATCAAGCTGATAGTAGTCTAACTGAGAGATTTTGGAGGCTTGCACCTCCGACGTTCTTGGGGCATGGGGGAGTAGAGAAAGCTGAGAGATGGAGGAGACAAGTGGAGAAGATATTTGATGTGTTACACTATTTCGATGAACAAAAAGGTTAGGATGAGGACTTTCATGCTAAAAGGGGATGCTGAACACTAGTGAAGCAATCTTGGGAGGAGTCAGGAATTGCGACTTGGAAGAATTTTCTAGAAGCTTTTAATGAGAAATATTTCCTTGACTCAGTCCGAGAGAGAAAAGAAGTAGAGTTAATTGAGTTGCAGCAAGGGAAATTATTAGTGGACCAGTATGCATCAAAATTTGCAGAGCTCTCCTGTTACGCATCACACATTATCAATACAGAGGCACGTAAGGTGAACAAGTTCGTGAGGAGCCTCCAGCCAGACATAAGAGGGAGAATAATATCAGCCAACCTCAAGACCTCCTTCCCCTTAGTGGACCTTGCTATGAAGATTAAGAGAGATTGTGAAGAGTTCCGGTTGAGGAAAGAAGGGAAAGTGGGGGCCGTGCCATCTGGAAATTTTAGGAGGACGACTCGACCACCTCCTAGGAGAGAGTTTGGGGGAAGGAACAATCAGGGCAATACAGAGATCCAAAATACCTTCCCTGGTGACGTGAGGGATAATCGGCGACTGACTTGCTCTTACTGTGGGTTGAGTAGCCATTCTGCAGCTGAGTGTTATAAGAAGGTGAAATCATGTTTTCGTTGTGGCAAGCCCGGCCACCTAATCAAGGACTGTCCAGTAAAAGGGCCAGAGAACCGACCAAGGACTCAAGGTCAGGTGTTTTCACTCATGAAACAGGAAGCCAAGGCGTTTACCTCTGTAATCCGAGGTACGCTCTCTGTCTATGGTATAGAAGCTAGAGTCTTGATTGACCCTAGATCTTCTCATTCTTTTGTTGCACCTCACTTTGCATACCACATAAATGTTAGACCTTCACTTCTTGACTAAATTACCAACTCGTGACTTGGAGCTTGCGGCTGTAGTTTTCGCCTTGAAAATATGGAGATATTACTTTTATGAGGCCCAGTTTAAGGTATTTACGAACCATAAGAGCCTCAAATACCTGTTTTCCCAAAAAGAGTTGAGGCAAATGAGATGGATTGATCTATTGAATGATTATGATTGTACCATCAATTACCACCCAGGAAAGACTAATGTGGTAGCAGATGCTCTAAGTAGGAAGCTCGTGACATCAATGGCCTACCTAATGGTTTGAGAGATGGGACTGTTAGAGGATGTAGTGGATTGGCACCCAAGTCTGCCCCTTGGTGATGGGATATGTATGACCGCTTGTACAAGGGTGGAGCCCCAACTCTTTCAACAGATCTGGATGGCACAAAAGAAGGATCCTCAGCTCATGAAAATTCTAGAATAAATAAATTGTGAAGGAAAGATGATTTCTCTGTAAATGATGATGAGTTGTTAAGATTCAGCGATCGGGTTTGCGTTCCGAATGTTGAAGGTGTGAAGAGAGATATTCTAGAAGCTCACCGCTCCTGTTATGCCATACACCCCGGGAGTACTAAGATGTATTAAGACTTGAAGAAAACTTTATGGTGGAATGACATGAAAAGGAAAATAACATTGTTTGTTTCCAAGTGCTTGACATGCCAGCAAGTGAAAGCTCAGCATCAGAAATCCACCTGGTTGTTGCAGCCCTTGACTGTGCCAGAATGGAAATAAGAACACATCACTATAGACTTTGTCTCCGGTTTACCTAGAACGGGTACTGGACACAATAGTATTTGGGTCATTGTGGACCGGCTGATCAAAGCTGCCAATTTCTTATCGGTCCGCACAACCTATACCTTGAATAAATTGGCCTAGTTATACATCAAGGAAATAGTGAGATTGCATGGAATACCAGTCAGCATCGTGTCCGATTGGGACACTAGATTTACCTTAAGATTTTGGGCCAGTCTGCAGTCAGCCTTGGGGACAAGACTTACTTTTAACACTGCTTTTCACCCCCAAACTGATGGATAATCAGAGAGAACCATTTAGACCCTAGAAAATATGTTAAGGGTTTGTGTTACTGACTTTAAGGGAAGTTGGAATGATTATTTGCCGTTGATAGAATTTGCCTATAATAACAGCTTCCAAGCCAGTATTCAGATGGCGCCTTTGGAGGCCTTATATGGGAGAAAGTGCAGGTCACCCATCTGTTACGATGAGGTTGGTGAAAGGAGGCTTTAGGGCCAGAAATTGTTCAAGTGATATCAGAAAAGATTGCCTTGATTCGAGAGAGGCTCAAGACAGCTCAGAGTTAACAAAAGAGTTATGCCGATAATCGAAGGAGAGACGTCGAATTTGAGGTAGGTGATCGAGTTTTCTTGAAAGTATCGCCAACTAAAGGCATTGTGAGGTTCGATAAAAAAGGAAAATTGAGCCCACAATATATTGGACCTTTTGAAGTTCTAGAAAAAATTGGAAGCGTGGCATATCAACTTGCCCTACCACCCGAGTTGGCAAACATCCACGATGTCTTCCATATATCTTTATTAAGGAAGTACCAGCCTGACCCGTCCCATGTTCTAAGATATGAATCAGTTCCGATCTGAGAAGACTTGACCTAAATTGAGTAACCTATTGAGACGAAGAGTATAGGTGTGCGCAATAAAGAAATTCATTTGGTCTGTGTTTTGTGGCAATACCATTTATAGGAAGCATTGACCTGGGAACGGGAAGATGATATCCGAAATAAATACCCTAATTATTAAACTAGCATAAACATGATTTTGAGGAGAAAATCCTTTGAAGGGGGGGATGATGTAAGGACCGAGGTTTTTCCGGCTAGAGGAGGTGCACGACAGTAAGAGATTGAAGAAGAAGAGAAAGCTCGCGACAGTAAGAAGGGAACACACACGATAGTAAGGAGAAAATGAGCGTGACAGTAAGAATAGTAGATGCCCTGCGCGACAAGGAGAGAGAAGGCCGCTGTGCACAACAAGGAGAGAGAAGGTTGCCGTGAATGAAGAGAAGAGAGAAGCCACCATGCGCAATGAGGAGAGAGCAAGCCGCCGTACGCGACGAAGAGAAAGAAGGTTGCCGTGTGTGGTGAGGAGAGAGAAGGCTGCCGTTTATGACGAGGAGAGAGAAGGCCACTGTGTGCCACACCACCGAGCCCATGCATGCCTCTAGGTGCCACTTGTCTATCTTGCATGCCACTTGCTCAATTGCATGATATTGTGAGTGCCACTTGGCAAATCCAAGCTGCCACCTCCCCCTATTGGCCTACTTAAACCCTCTTCTTTAGTCCCCCAAGCCCTCATTTCTCTCTCTCCCACTCTTGAGAGCTCCCTTTCTCAATACTTAGAAGCACAACCCCATGGAGCCTTTGTTGAAGAGCTTGGGACTTGACTGTGTGGGGGATTTTGGGACACATTGGAGCACATGTAAGTGGATCTAACACTCATGTTTCCACAGTTCTGATTAAAGTAAGAAAATGAAGCAAAGTATAAGTGTACTTTTTTTTAGGAATAGGACTGCTTGCTAGTGAAATTGTGTTGTTTGTGCACTATTATTACAGAATTGTGCTTCTCATTAGCATGATGAATTTAGTACTGAAAATGACTATGTTGGTCATGAAACTTTGTGGAAGAGTACCCTTATATGTCTATGTTAAGATGAAAAGGGTTTTGTGTTAATATCTATTTTAGTTTGGAAGTTATTGATTATTCTATAAGGCATGTCAAAACTTTGCTGTGAATTTTTAAGGACCTTGCATGTTCTTGTAATGAATGTTTAACTGATCAAACGGTGTCTAAGTGACTTCAAACCACTTTTAAATGAAATATATATTTTCGACTTCAAGTTTAGATTTGAACCCATGTCGAAATTCCGCATAATTTGGAAGTTATGCTTCTGTTTGTATAGACATGTCAATGTTATCAGTTGTAGCAGTTTTTAGGACTATTGCTCATTTTGTAATGAACTTTTTACTAACTAAACGGTATCCAAATGACTTAAAAATACTTTTAATTGAAATATGGATGTGTCCACTTCAAGTTTAGTTTTGAAACTATGTCAAAATTCCTCATAATTTGGAACTTAAGCCTCTGTTTGTATAGACATGTCACTATTATCAGTTGCCGCAATTTCCTGGACTATTGCTCATTTTGTACTAAATGTTTAGCTAATCAAATGGTATCCAAATAACTTTAAACTACTTTTAAATGAAATATGGATGTGTCCACTTAAAGTTTAGTTTTCAAACCATGTCGAAATTCCTCATAATTTGTAAGTTATGCCTCTATTTGTATAGATATATCACTGTTATTAGTTGCAGCAGTTTTCAGGACTATTGCTTATTACTTACTGAATTTTTGACTGATCAAACAATGTCCAAATGACTTCAAACTACTTTTAATTGAAATATAGATATGTTAACTTTAAGTTAGTTTTGAAACCTTATCAATAGGTCATCATAATTGAGAAGTTATGCCTCTATTTGTATAAATATGTCACTGTTATCAGTTGCAGCGGTTTCCAAGACTGATGCTCATTTTGTACTGAACTTTTGATTGATCAATCGGTGTCCAAATGACTTCAAACCATTTTTAAATGGAAGATGGGTATGTTTAATTCAAGCTTAGTTTTGGAACTATGTTGAAATTCACGATTAGTTTTGGAACTATGTTGAAATTCTTGATTTTGAGAGAATTATGTACGTGTTTGCATGGATATATCACTGTGGTGAGTTGTTGTGGAATTCTTGAATTTTTATGTGTTTTATAAAAGACTGTTCAGTGACCAATATGTCTCTGATTAAGGCTAAAACCACTTCTAAATAAAAAGTGAATGAGTTATTTTCAAATTATCTTTTGGGAACCATGATTAAAATCCCCATGGAATGGAAGGTAGGCCTAATTTTCTATGCGGCCTTCATACTAAAAATCTTGTTCTGTTATGAATTCTTGAATATGCATGCTTATGAGATAGTGAATGCTCATGAACTCTTGAATAATTATAATGAGACATGCTTGGGAATGAGTGAATGCTTATGAGATATGCATGTGCATAGTTGTGATCGGATATGATAAGATTGTGATATGAACCACTACACAATGGGACATCCATTGATAGTGGAGATCTGATATGATAAGATTGTAATATGAACCACTACGCAATGGGACATCCATTGGTAGTATGACATGAGATTCTGGGACTACTGAATAAGGCACTACGCAACGGGACATCTGTTTGTAGCACAATCTATTATGATATAATAAGAAAGTTATGCCGACAGTTAAGATCTTCCCTAACTTCCCATGATAGGAAGGGAGTTAGGATGTGAATGTGAATATTTGAGAAGATCGCGTCCCCCGGATCTATATGGGCACTACGCATTAGGTTACCCATTGGTAGTGTAACGCCCTCTCGCTTGAAAGGCATAAGGCGAGGGTCGTGTCTAGCAAGGCCACAACCTATCAAATGCCCTGAAGCGCGTTGGGGATTGTGCATATGTGTCTGAAGATATTACGAAATAGGTCATCCATTTGTCATTGTCTTCCCTCCTGAGTTTGGGCAGAAGTCCCAAGCAACAGGAATTACTTGACTTCTACTTCGGGAGTAGGCGACACTAGGATTGTTTGTATGCACTATGTGTCTTGCTTGCATTACTAATTTGTTATTTTGATGAAAAGATGGTGTTAGCTCATGCAATGTCTAATATTCTGATATCTGATTTACACTTCTGCCACCACTGCTAAAGAATTTTGATACATGACTCCCTGTTGTGACACTTACATAAATTTTGGGGGATGGTTACAAATGACATTGCATAAGTAGGAATATATGATGTTCGATCTGCTTACTGAGCTTTATAGCTCATCCCTTTGACTTTTTCTGTGTAGAGTAATAACCTACAGCTTTTGAGAGCGGGCGGCTGGGCACTCGTGGTTGACAGTTGAAGATTCAAGTTTGGCAAGAAAGGCCGTATTCTGATAGTAGGTATTTGTTCGTGGTGGCCATGTAGTTGTTTTGCTTAAAATATTGTATTTTGTGGTTGGGCCTGTACTGCCTTGGGCATGATTGTAATTAAAATTTTGAAACCTGTATATATTTAAGTTGGTTTTATTTTGTGCAGATATTGTACCTCTGTGTATAATTTTTGCTTTCTATCGTGGTTTACTTTGATTCCGCCTTCTAAAAAGCGTTGCGCATACTCCCACCTGAGTGGCATTCGCTACTTCTGGTTGCTGTTCCGCACTCTTTTGCCCCCCGACAAGTACGGTAGGGGTCAGGAGGAGGGGTCATGACACAAAGCTAATGGCTTTTATTCATGAGGTCGTTTATCACCTAAAATTAGGATCCTCCAAATTTGTCCATGGTCATGTGGGGTCCTTCCCAAGAGTTTTCGACTTTTCCATCAATTCTTATCTATATATATTGCCAGTTGCCTGTTGGAATGGGTACTCTACTCTTTCGGTGAGTCATTTTGAGTTTGTCGAACCTCCTCTACGTTGCATTTTAAGTGGTTTTGCGAGTAATATGAGGCTTGAAGGCCAGCCCCTAGAACTTAAGCCTCTTGAGGCTGCCACTATATGATCCAGTTTCATACCACATATTTGATGCACCCCCAAAAAAAGGGAAAAATGGGTTAAGCTTTTCAGAGTGAGAATGTTCGTGAAGGGAATAATGACTTGGTTTGTTAAGAGGATATGAGAGGAAGTGAGAGCTTATAAATTATTTGTATAAAAATGACTTATATACATTTCAGGCCCTTATGTCCCTAGGATTTAAAGACTAGTGATACTTTGCATGAGCATAGACTTGATTGCATCTAGGGTCACGGTTTGGAATGTGGAGGGTGAAGATCTAAGTGTTGCATTAGGGCACAAAAGAGGGGGGAACTGGAGATGGGACATGAAGTGGGTACCAATCTCTCTCAGGGTTTGGTTAGGACAACTGGGGGGCTGAATTACCGCCCTCAAGTAAGTCTACAAACCTTTACATGTTGCCTTTCCATGGTGTGTGCGTAAGTGTTGTTTGGTGATGAAACGACTCTGCAAACTAGAGAAAGAAGGTATTGGGGGTGAAATAGCAATGACCTGCCATTGGCAGCTAGGTCACTAATATTGTCGATTTCCTCTATTATTTTGGCTAGATTTTGATGGGTTCGTGGCTACTTCCTCTCTATGAACTTTTGGAGAATTGAATTGAGGTAATGCTGCCTCAAATTTCATTAAAAAATTCTTTATATTCATGGAGTTATGGAGATTTAATTGACCAAAAGTTATTTGGCAACAAAATTTGTTCTAGGTTGCATTTGGCTTGTAATCCACTATTCAATCTGTATACAACCATGCAATAGGTTCCATTGACGTCTATGAGATTAAGTGGTGAGTTGATCTGGAGACTTTTATTTCCAAAGACCATGTAGTTTGGAAGAAATCAAGAGCAAAGCAGTTGGATGTCATGCTGTCTGCAACCACTAGTGACCCTTTTGATCCCCTTACTTATTCTTCAATTTGGAATTAATCTATAAAAATAGCCACATTGAAATATGAGATTTTCTACAAAGAGATTATTTACCTTTTGTATAAGGAGGTCAAAACTATTCTCACTTATTAGATGTGAAATTAGATGGCTTGAGGTGAGTCACGATATCCGAGAATTTTCTTTCTGGAGCCTTGTATCTAATCAATGGCACTCTTACAACCATCCATTTTGAAATATAAAGGACATGAATGATTGTGACCTCCTTGTACAAAAGATAGATCGTCTCTTTGTAGACAATCCCTTAAGATATATACAGATGGAAAAAGGATCGAATGAAAAAACATACTGCCAAGTTTCAGCTCATTTCACAACGGTTTGAGAGATATGGCCAAAAGAGTGCCCAAAGGTCACCATGATGGGTTTGGGCATGTGAATAGTGATTAACTATACGGTTCATATTCACCGGCCATATTATAGGGATTCACCAACAAAATACTATTGGTGATTCCTTTGCTATTGGCTTGAAACGATGTTGGATTTCTATGAGATTTATAATGTAAGATTTTTAGGGGTTAATCCATCATCCTACCAAGTTTTAGATTGATCAACATTGTTTGACAGGGGTCACTTAGAAATAGACTCACTTTTCGGGTCATCAATCATATAAATACTGCCATGTCAGTGGCTTCTAACTTTGAAACTCTGTACCTCAAGCATTTGATAATGGGATGCCCTTATTTTTGGAGGTCGGGCAATCTTAGATAAATCCATTTTGAGATCTCTTTGATGGTCTTAAGTGGGTCTGCCAATTCTGGTGTATATGATACCGTCTGCTTGTTTAACCAGTCGTCCTTGTGCTTCTATAATTAGCGGGTTACCATTGTTCGGTTCTCCTCTTTATTCCCTACATTATAAGGGCTTGTTAGGTAATATGGGGTCCTATGTCCATCCCTAGTTTTTTGATCCCATGTTGCTAGGATCAGATGGCTACAATATAGTCTAGTCCTGTGCTTCACGTTTAATCAGATTGGTTATGCCATATTAGATATCTTATTACAAAATACACCCAAACAACTACCCATGTGTCCCGCCTATGGTGCGCGCACCGAACCTACATGACATATGCATGGTTGCTACACACAACATGTTGTAGTGGCTCTACTTGACCCTCATGCCCAACAAATGGCTGACCTTTGTGCTTTCAACATAGCTCGAAAATTGCACGAAAATTCTAATTAAGTTTCCCACTGACACCACCCTTACTAACACTTTCAAAAAAATAGCTCCTAAACTATTTGAAAAAATGGCTAAGGACCTATCTTTCCCATTGAATTATCCAAAAAAACAAAAATACAAAAGAATATTGAGCTCCGAAAACCTCCTTTCTACAAAATAAATTTATATTTTTAGAAAAGTTCTATCTAAAAACTGTGAAACAATTACAAGAAATTGAGGTGATTAAAATGTAAAAATAAAAAAACTTTTATTTTTTTAAAAACCCCTAGAGTGATATCATTAGAAGTATGAGCATATGCCAAGGGAAAAAAGTTTCTTTTCAACTAGGCATTCCAAAACAACACTCACAAACACTACCTTCCCTTGAACTAACACAACAGACCAATGACCCACAAGTCATCTCAAGCAAAAAGCTTATGATGGTTCATTAAAGCCATCTAAGAAGTAGATAGGTCGTAAGTTTTTTTTAAGATTGCAGATACACTATTCAACCACTAGTCATATTGTAGCTAAAATATGGCAATGACTTTTGCTTACCAGTCTCAGGCACTAGGCGAGCTTTCTCCAGCATATGCGGACTACCAACTCAATGCCGTAGCCATGCATGTATTTTGTGAGGAATGATAATGTTTAAGGCCTCCCCTTTACTTCCCCCTTTCACATAGAGTCCTATACATCATCTACCATCTACTTGATAAACCTTAACCAACATTAGATGTAACTGACCTCAATGGGGCAACTATGAAACCCACTCCTGGATGATGCATTTTGGGAACAAAGCCCAAACTAGGGGACCCGACCTGAAACCCGTGGTAGATCCGATCCAGGTCTGGGTATGTGTTAAAAAATTGGACCCAGCGGGTCGGGTCCAGGTCCAAATCTTGGACCTAAACACTATTCGAATTCAGGTCTAGTGATAGTTTTCGGCTACCAACATATGGAATATATTTAAAATATAGTTAAATATATAGATATTTAAATTTTTGGGTCATGTTCGGGTCCGGGTCCCACACTATTTTTTTGTGTCTGGGTCCAATTGGGCAAACCCTTTGCTAGAAGTAACTTTTAGAACCCTAAATTTTGGAGATGTATCCTGCTCAATCCCATGATAACCTTTAAAAGAAATAAAGGAAAAGCCTTCAACACTAAATTCGAAGTACCTGAAAAATAACATGTCTTAGGATTAGGTAGAGACCGTCCGATCTTTAATCAGGAAAATATAGGAGTTTAAAAACTCAAAATCCTTATTGTTATTTTCTTATGAAAATTTGTGATTCTATTGATCCTCTAACGTGAATGTTTTACTCGACGGAGCAAAATGTATATCTAGGTCATGCACAATTTACTCACTCAAAGCTAAAAGCATAACATTGAAAGCATTACATAGGAAAGGGACTGGATCGTGGTGGTAGCATTCCCATACCTAGTTACCACGTTGTGGTTTTCAATCCTGTTGACATCACCCATTGATACCTTCAGAAAACCTAAATCCCCAGTCTATATCAATCCTATTGATACCACCTATTGACACCTTCAAAAAAGCAGACTCCCTAATCCATATGAAAAAAAGGGCAGGGCCTCGTCGTCCCCACTAAATTACCAAAAAAAAAAAAACATTACAAATAATACAACCATTTAAGTACACTACATTCATATAGGCATAGTAGATCATTGCACTTGAGTATCTATCACCATCGAAATGAAAGATTAATGGTTTTGATTGGCAACTGAGACTATTATTTTATGGGTAAAGTATACTACATAGATATGGGCATAGAAAATCAATAGAGAACTTATATTGAAAGAAGGACTCGTATGATCTAGCCGGAGCATATATTCTACTTTTTTTTTCTTCTTTTTCAATTCTTTTACTTTTTCTTCCTGGCTTAGATTACTCACAAGTAGTCATTTGATAGTAAATCAACTTCAAACAAAATAAAGAAAAGAACACAATTAGGATCTCAAGAACTTGAAGCCATTCAAAGCATTTCTTTTAATAGCAAAGAAAAGACACAACCTATGCTTGGGAATAATAAAAACCACAATAAGTAAATATGGCAAAAAACACAATGAAAGTGTCAGAGATTACATCAACTGGGTTTCTTACATCCTACATTGAGTTACCACCTTCCAATGGTGCAGGATCAATGGTCAACGTTCAATCTCAATCTTAGGAAAGCAAGTTTGGGTCAAGCCACTCCAATGGAAGATGAACTCCTTTTAATCACAAATCTCAAACATAAGTGAAACCCTTGACAACTTAGTTGAGTGAGATAACATCTCTTTTACTACAGCCTAGACCCTTAACTTCATATCACAAGATGGGAGAGAGTTCCAAGAGGCCAAGAGAGTGGGGCGTGCCCCTTTGTTTAGCATAGGGAGAGATAGAAAGTTTTCAAGAGAGAGTTTCTATGAGAGAGAGAGAGAGAAAGAGAGAAATTTGTGTAGAGAATATTAGGCAGGGTCCATCCCTTTTTATAGTACTTCAAGGGGTTTTAGGGTTTTTTAGATTTTTCCATGGCTTGCCTCTTCATATGAGATTGAATATGCACCATTAATCATGGGTGACTTGTGGGGTGAGAGATATGAGCCCTCAATTCTATAGATATGTCATCAAGATCATATAAAAGGTGCTGGAACCATTATCTTCCATTTTCTAAACCATTTTCTCATCAATTAATTTAAGTAAGAAAATAAGATATGATAATATTATGCTTTCTTATTTTATGCACAAACCTTCTCACACATACTAAAATTTGATTCAGAGTTTCCTTAAAGCAAAAGCTTTCCAGAACACAATATTTCTTTTCCCTCAAGCCATAAGCTTGAGCTCATAAAAATAGAAGGCTCATGAAGGTGGGGGTGTGCCACCCTAAGCGGCACTCTATGGGCTCCACCCCATTGACATGGTGGGCTCATTTATCTTATCGAGCCTCTCATACAATATAAAAATATTAAAAATAATATTATAATTGTTAGAAATTCATAAAATCATATATGAATAAGTAAATCAATATAAAATCCATATATCTGTTTTTACGAATCCAATTTTGATAAATAAAATATCCAGAGGTTTAGAAAAATTCAAATAACAATTAAAAAAAATCATATCATTAAAACAAACATAATTAAAGACTTTGATGGAAAAATGATCCATATGGTCTAGGAATAAATATACATTGGGGCACTCCACCTTCTATTGTGGACCACGATCCACACTTGCTTTCTGAAACCGACCCCGTGTTGCCCATGACCCACAGTCCATGCAGAGGCTCATTAGTGGGTCACCAAAGTGTAGACAATTAGCAAAAGTGTAGACAATTAGCAAGGGGTCGTAGTCCCAATCTATCGATTTCAAGTTTTTCCTTAGAGGCGAAACTAAACAAACATAGACCTGATGCAATCCATTGCTCTATGGTGCATGGAGGTTATCTCTTGTACATGCACAAACTTTACCTTGAAAGGTAGTTCGCTTTCCCGAAAACGGCTATCATATAAGCATTCCATGTGATGGTACGCAAATGAGGCTTTGGCTCCATATTTAATGGCCTCTATTACACATAAGGGCTACACAGTTCCTCAGCTCACTCGTCTGGACATACTCCTACCTCATTAAGGGATGACCAATTATAACCCTTATCGATTTATTCTCTATACCCAAGTAACATGATTTTTTTCCAATCAGACTGGCCTAGCTCGTAAAGCTCATTTCGGTATCAGCAAACATCATTTGCTTAATATGGTCTATACAGGACTACACTCCCACTAAGTTCATGTTTCACTATATCAATAAATTCATTTACAAGTACTTATAAGGCCTTTAATGACTACACACACCCAATATCTCCCACTTGACCTTTAAAGGCCTTACATTCTCTCTTCCTCACTTTCTCTCATCCCCATCTCTCTTTCATGTCTCACAAAATCAGTAGGTGTTAGCTCATTTGTAAGAGGGTCAGCTATTATTACCTTTGTAGGTATATAGTCAATTTCGATCTCTCCCAATTACATTGTCTATCTCAAGCATTTTTCACTCATTCTCTGTCATTACATTAATCATGGCTTTCGCCATCAATCTTTTCATAAAAGGATTTATGGATGCAACACCTCTTTCTCCTTACTGCTCTGATCTCATCCCGAATGTGGTGGTAGTCTATCTTTAATAACGCATCGTGAATCATTTACCTATTGTCGCAGAAGATCATGATGTACCCTCATCACATGGGAGCGTATCTTTATGGGCTCAAAGGAGTTCTTCAATCAAGCTCCCTTTTGTAACCATACAACCATCACATATTCGGGTTCCATGGGTGAACAATATTATTGTCTGTTGTTCTTGCTGACCTGTCAAACATAGCAGGTGCTCCCACTAGAATATTTAATTTATCTAGATCTTTCATGATAGAGTACTTGTATATCTGAATATCCAAATAGCTAAATAGAATCGTGGGACTGCAGTAGCTCCTACTCAATTATTGCATATATAACATATACATTCTCAACATTCTTATGCTTATGTTATGAGGTAGTATAGTAAGTCTCATGTAATAAGTAATTCAATGCTTATTAGTTTCACAATATGCAAAATCTTCCTTAACCACAAAGATTCAACCACATTAGTCTTCATACAAACCAAATTATCCAATCAACATACCATGTGTCAAGGAAGTCTAGCAAGATAGCATTCCTACAATATTCCCTATGGTTCAAGGACGTAGGTAATTGAGGATTCTAAATAACTAGAAACATGGGTCAAGGCATATGAGCATTTAAAAACTATTATGAATAAATGACAGTTTCTTCCCAAGTTTATAAATACCTTCAAGGTACAATGTTTTGCTCTTTGAGCAAAAAGCTATTAACAAGGTATATACATTCACAAGCAATAGTTAGATAATAGGATAACGGTTTAGAATGATTTTCTATAAAGACTTAGTGAACCTTGCAAGACAATAGATTTTCTCAAAACCATAATCACAGACTTAAGTTTTTGTCAAATCATCCAATTTAATTTTAAAATACATGCTTAATATTCAAAAATCATTTTACCACATTCACATTTAATTATCTACCAAGTCATATTTACAGCCACAAAAACAAATTATAAAGTTCATATTACAATTTTATCTAAAATAAAGCATGACTAAAGAACAATTATCAAAACCTAACAAAATACTTCTTATTGGTAAATATGGAGACTTTAACAAAAGATCATCATCACATGCAACACATCATATTACTAGACATTATTGGGAGGATAGTCACTAAGACTGAGTTCCATCGGAATACTCCCTTCGTGCTTACATATATGAATGAGCTACACCCATCTCTCATGTTTTATACTTAAGCTCAAAGTTTTTTATCAAACTATATCTCTATGTATATCATTACCTTAAATAGTTCATACTCAAGGACAAGGAGGCACAAAAATATAGGGTATTCAAAACCGGCTCTTTCAAATTTGTTATCACCTATCACTTAATGTTCATACACTTCATACATATTCATAAATAAATTGGCGAAATATAATCAAAGAAGTATAAAAACTACAAAAATAAAATGTCACCCAATCCTCTTTCCCTATATGACTTTACTATGTAATGTATGATATATTTCATACTTCAAAACCATATAGTGTGGTACCTGGGTTTTTCTTGTTTCTTTGCTTTTAGTTGTTGACAAGCTTTTGTGATATTGGAAAATAATAAAATTTGATGGAGAAGCTGTTGATCACCATCTTTTACATATCAAAGAACCATCCATCTCTTCGTCCTTTGAATTCGCCCATACATATATAAAAAATACTCTTCTTCATCCTATCATTTCAAATATCTCAAAATTTAATTCTTTCATTGATCTTTAGAGTTTTTATGTTGACATCAAGTCTCTCTATATATTCATTCATTGGGAAGAAACCAATATGCTTTTATATGCATTATTTTTCTTCTATATTATGTAATTCCCAGATTGAGCAGTCTTCACACAAAGTGTCATATCTCACCAACTTTGAATTACCTCTCTCTAAAATTTTACTGTTATAAATCATACTCATGACATAATATGAAACATTTGAATAAGCCCTAAAAAAAGGCTTCCATTATGGAGAATACAAAGATGTGCCTTAACATGCCATATCTTTCAAAAGGGTTTTAGAGTTTCTTAGGGATTTCCATAGCTTGTCTCTTCATGTGAGATTGAATATGCACCATTAATCTTGGGTGAGTTATGGGTTGAGAGATATGAGCATTTTATTCCATAGATAGCCTATCAAGATCATATGAAAGATGCTAAAAACATTATCCCGTATTTTTTAAATCATTTTCCCATCAATTAATTTAAATAAAAAATAATATATGATAATATTGTGCTTTCTTATTTTTTGCACAAGCCTTCGCACACATACTAAAATTTGATCTAAAGCTTCATCAAAGCACAAGCTTTCTAAAACACAATATTTCTTTTCCCTCAAGCCATGACCTTGAGCTCATTAAAATAGAAGTAGGGCTGGCAATGGAACCGTACCCAACCCAGACCCGACAGGTATTCCTGACTCAAGTCTGGGTATGGGTCCAAGTTTTGGACTCGCATGTAGGGTACGGGTCCGAAAGTGCATGCCCAAACATTTTCAGAACGGGTATGGCTATACCCAACCAGGTAGGTACCCAGACCCACGAACTTCTCCAGCTCTTTAAAAAGCTACCCTTCATTTTATAGCAAATCCCTCACCTTCCCTTTCTAAATATTTGGATGCAGGACTAAAAGTGTTTTTAACCCACAAAGCAACCACATTTCTCTCTCTCTCTCTCTCTCTCTAGCCCCTCTCACCCGCCACTCAATAATATGCACCAACCGTAATATTATTAAAGTGATATGCGTGAGCTGGCCTTGGCAAAAAAGGTGGGCTGCCCACGTGGTTTTCAAAAAAAGAAAAATCCTAAGATTAAGTTTACAAGAGATAACTAGCCAATCTATCAGATCCACGTGTACAACTGTGATCAGGCATAAGGTATTGCCTATATATAAAAGTGAACCTTTTCCAAGAAGCATAAAGAGAGAGAGGTTGTTGCCTATTAAAATTAATCCCACATCGACGAGGATGGAAAGAAATAAGTAAGTTGTGTTCTATAAAATAGAGGCATTGGGGTGCTTCAAGCAATGACACAACCTATTATTAAACTTTTTTATTGGCAAGTGACCGGCATGGGACCGGGTCTCAGGTCCAAAAGTATCAGTTGGGTACGGGTACTGGTACATTAAACTTAGACCTGTCGGGTCTGGGTACAGGTCCGGGCATATGTAATCTATCCTAGGTTCAGGTCTGAGTTCAGCTGGACCCAACCCATTGCCACCCCTAAATAGAAGGCTCCTCAAGGTGGGGCTTGCTACCCTAGGTGGCACTCTATGGGCCCCACCCAATTGACATGGTGGGCCCATTTATCTTATTGGGCCTCCCATGAAATATAAAAATATTAAAAATAATATTATAATTGTTAGAAATTCATAAATCATATATGAATAATTAAATCAATATAAAATCCATATATCTGCTTTACAAATCCAAATTTGATAAATAAAATATCTAGAGGTTGAGAAAAATTCAAATAATAATTATAAAAAATCATATAACATTAAAACAAACATAATTAAATACTTTAATGGGAAAATGATCAATATCGTCTAGAAATAAATATATACTAGGGCACTCCACCTTCTATTGGGGACCACGATTCTCGTTTGCTTTCTCAAACCGACTCAGTGTTGCCCATGACCCATAGTCCATATAGGAACTCATTAGTGGGTCACTAAAGTCTAGGCAATTGGCAAGGGGTCGTAATCCCAGTCTATAGATTTCAAGTTTTTCCCTATGGATAAAATCAATTTCACCTAGACCTGATACAATCCATTGCTCTATGAAGCACTGGGGTTATCTCTTGCACATGCACAAGTTTCACTTTGAAAGGTGGTTCGTTTTTCCATAAATGGCTATCATATGTATATGCCATGTGATGATACACAAATGAGGCTTTGGCCCCATCTCTGACGGCCTTCATCACATACAAGGGCCATACAATCCCTCAGCTCACTCTTCCAAATATACTCCTGCCTCATCAAGGGATGATTAATTATAACCCTTATCGGTTTATTTTCTATACCCAAGTAACATAGGTTTTTTCTAATCAGACTGGCCTAGCTCGTAAAACTCAGTTCGCCATCGGCAAATATCGTTTGCTTAGTATAGTTCACACGTGACCACACTCCCATTGAGTTCATGTTTCACTATATCAATAACTTCATTTACAAATGCTCATAAGGTCTTTAATAGCCACACACCCAACATATATCACCATCGATACAACAAACGAATAGTTTGGATTGGGAAGTGAGATATATACCACATGGAACAGGCGGGTTTCGCATTGCATAAATCCCAAATTTTCCATTGATTGAATTGTGATGGGGTTGTCATGTTTCTCAACTAAGAAGGAAAGGATCCATGCAAGGAGTCATTTAAATGCTCCTCAAAGCTATTCACATAGGAATTGGGCTTAGGCGTGCCGTGATTAGCATATGACATTTAGTAGCGCTACATCTCAAGTTCGATTTCTACCATTGAACTACAAAAATAAAACACCCATGCTAGTATTGAACTACAAAAAAACAAAAGAAAAAACACCATTCACATCTAGGATCCTTCACACAGTTCGATTCATGATTATGATTGACCTATATATTTTTAAGTCTAAATTTCATCTCTATTTTTATTTTTATTTTTTATTTTTTTTTCTGAAGAGGCAACCTTTGAATAATTACGTTGTCTGACACAACACAACTCCCATCGTAGTTATATGTTAATGATCACATTGAATAGATAAAATGGGAAGAATCTTTGAGGTTAAATAAAAAATTATACTGTAGTGCTCCATAATATTAAGTAAATTAGATCATAATTAAGAAGGTTGGTTTCTAATTTCCACTCCTAACTACCCACGGGCTATCTAGAGGGTGTTCTGAACCCTCCTTTAATCTCTTTGGGTGATGTGGAGCCAATTAAGTACATGCCCCATGTGTTCCACCTTCACGCACATCTAAGCAGCCAACATCCAAAATATTGGCTCCAATGTTTTTTAAGAAGGGTGCGGTGTCTATAAGGCTGCAACTTTAAATAATCCAATTAAGATGTACCTCCAAATTTTATCATAACATATAATTTTGGTGTAAATTTTTTTTAGAATTGTCTGAAAATCTATTTTTATCTCTAATTATAAAATTTTAAGTTCTGAAAATCAAGTAGATCTATAAACACATGAAAATTTTGAAAATTGATGGTCTAGATCATTTGCTGCAAGATGCACTATTTCTAGGACTTAATATCTTTCTTTCTTTTCATATTTATACATCTCGATGTTGAGATGATCAATTAGAAGGTTTTTCAACATTAAAACAACCTTTCGGATAGATTTTTGAGGTGTATCTTTAATTCTACATTTTAAAGTTGCAACCTTATATAAACTTTCTCCTTTAAAAAATGCCAATATGGATTGGAATTGCATGAGGCTGTATCGGTCTTGGATCGGTCTTCTTCATAAACAATTTGCTTTTCTCACTTTATTGAGAATTGGGCCGTTCTTGTTAGGAATTGATAGGTTCTGGGAGGGAACTTGTCGATCCATTCCCTCTTTTTTTGTGTTGTATTATTATTCTAATTTTCTCTCGAATTTTTTATTTCTCATTGGTTGATTATATCAACAGTGTCACTGATTCGATTGGCCATTCGCCAACCCAGACTGTTTCCCAAGTGGCTGATTCACCTTGCTGATCCGGGTTTTTAAACATTACTTTGCCATCTCTCTCATTCACATAATACTGTATAAAGAGGGAGATGAAAACATGGAGCTGAGAGTGAAGAAAATAAGGAACAACTTTTACTATGCTCAAAGAGAGAGAGAGAAAGATCCGGTCGGGGTTAAAATAGAAATAGGGCCACGTAAGGAGTAGCAAGCACAAACATAATGATCTTAAATTAATTGGAGGAAAAGTATTAGTAAAGTCGTTAAGCCATTTCTCTTCTTCTTCAAAAAAGGATTAATCCATTTGTAAAAATGAAACAGTTAAACTTATTAATAAAGTGGTTTTCTTAAAGTTGCTTCACATGGTACTCAATTGTCTTGTATGGGAATGCTAAATTGGCCATGATTAGGCTGAAAAATAAGTGACCATATCTTTAGAAGCAGGAGAAAGTGTATATAGAGTTGAGGTTCTAAACAATCAAATTAAAGCCCACTTCAAAAATTTCATTAGAAGAGGTTGTTTTGATGCTCAATATCCTTAAATTGATCATCTCGACATCAAGATGCATGGACATCAGAAAAAAATGGATTTTAAGCTTTGAAAGCAATGCATCTTGTAAAGCGTTGTTTTGACCGTCAATTTTCAAGATTTTCAAGTTTTTATAGATCTACTCGATCTACACTATTTTTGAAGCCTTAAAATTTATAATTAAAGATGAAAATATATTTTTAAGGCTATCACAAAGATTTCAAATATTGAAACCACATTTCTCAACACTACACAAAGGTACGGTTTACTTTGATTGTTTAGGGCCTCGGCTCTATACAAACCGCACAATGGGAGCAAGCATAGGTATTTTTGTATTTTAGTTTGGTTGACTTAAGTGAGATGAAACTATCAAAATACCTTGTGTGGAATAGGATTTTTTAATGAAAAATATGTTTCCAATTTAGAACCTGAAATCAAAAAAAAAAATTTAGTCATTTTGCCCAAATGATTTAATTGGGGTCAATTTGCCTTCATGATTACAAGCCTAGAACAAGCACCCTTGGGTGTTTTCTAACAAAATTCTTACAAGAGGCACCTACATCAAAGGGCTTTATCAAAGTAACCACTTTTCTTCGAATTTTGTGATGCATCGAAGCCATCAAACTTCACATAAGATGGTTTTAAGTAATTGTGACCGCCTTGTATATAAGGTAAATGGTCTCATTGTATATAATCATTTCTTTAAAGGGCATAGTTTTTATAAGGTCGCAACCTTAAACAATCCAATTAAAGCACCTCCAAATTTTATCATAACATGTAATTTTGGTATAAAAATTATTAGGATTGTCTCAAAATCTATTTTTATATCTAGTTATAAAATTTTAAACTCTAAAAATGGTTAAAATCAAGTAGATCTATAAACATATGAAAATCTTGAAAATGGACGGTCTAGATAATATGTTGCAAGATGCACTATTTCTTGGGCTCAAAATCTTTTTTTTTTTCTTCCATATTCATACATCTCGAAGTTGAGATGATTAATTGGCGTTCAATATTAAAACCACATTTTCCAAGGGATTTTTTATGTGCATCTTTAATTCTTTCTTTTAAGGTTGCAACCTTATATAAACTTTTTCCATACTTAAAACCTCATCAATTTTTTGCATTGGTCTGAATTTCAATATACTTTAGCTACATAATATGCAAACTAAACAATAGTTTATAAGTCGCCGGCGCAAACAAACAAAGAGGGTGATGGAGATTAATAAGGGAACTAATGTGATAATTATTCCTAAGGAGCCTGTCCTTTTAGGAAAGTCAGGGCCAATTCGGAATCACCTCTTTGAAAAGTGAAAGTACTATTTGGCACTTCTATTTTTTGAAAAATATTTATTAATGTTGGTGAAATCAGCCAGCCATTAACTAAACAAAAAACTTAGTGAATGAAGACGTTTTAGTTCGTATGCAGCTGTATGCCTCCACCACGGTTTCCAAGGGTTTTGGGTCTCAAAGCATATTCTAAATCTTAATTATGGAGCTCTTAAATATTGCATGTCTCATCATCGTCATCATCGTCATGAGAGTATTTTTCTAATTATCTAGAGTCAGCTACACGAATTTTGGCCCGTCACACTGCATATAGAATATTTTTTAAACAATTCAAATGAACAAAATAGATTATTTTTTAAATTTTACGTTAAGTTTCATTTTTTTTCAAATTCATGATCACAATAACCTAGATCATAAACCTATGAAATTTTTAGATCCAGGGTCCAATAGAATTTGCAAGGTGGATGCACCAAATTTGGCATTTATGAGATTACACCAAAACCGGACCATTGACCAAAAGAAAATAATTTGGTCCCTTTTTTTTTTCTCTTTTGAGTGTTAGGAAAATGATACGGTACTTCCCCAACCAATTTTAAGTTGGAAAATTGTTTAGGGCTGGACCGCATTTCTACAATATGCGGTCTCAAGGTATAAAGCATTCATTTTAAAGATTGATGTAAATAGGTAGTCTATCTAAAAACAATTGAAATTAACGGTCCAAATGTTTTCTTCTTAAAATCATTATTTTTATTTCTTGAAATTTATTTATTTTTTTATATTCATGATCTCCAGTTAGAGATTACATGTCCTTATGAATTGGCTCCCAAAATCCTCTCAAAATTAGATTTTTAAGAGTCGACTCGTTTCTACATGGATTCATAGATATTGTCCTTTAGAGTTCTTCGGCGAATTAATTTAAAGGTAGAGTGCGTAGACCATGCTCCCACTGGAGCATACTGTTCTCCCTTAGATGGAAAGTAAACTTGAAAAGAGTTTTTTATCCAAATTTTTTAGAAACACTTAAAAATCACTACATGATTATATTCAAATAATTTTTTTTTTAATTTTGAGTCTTATGAAATTTATGTCTTAGATGATTGCTATTCAATTTTGAGGCATTATTATTATTATTATTATTATTATTATTATTATTATTATTATTATTATTATTATTATTATTATTATTATTATTTTAATTGAGAAAATATGGGTCAAAGATGATACATTCCCAAGTTTTTGTTCATGGGAATAAATAAACAGGGTAGGCTCCCTCGCGAGCATAAAATCTATTGGGCAAAGGAATTTATAAAGGTCGGGATCTGGCGCCTTTGAGTTGCATGATGGAGCCGTTCCGTAGAAATGGACGGCTCAATCTCTTCCACCGTGTCAATGCGAGTACAAGGCTACTGTTGCACTATAACAAGTTTCTCTTTGTTTAACCTCAAAATCCTACTTTTTGTTTATGTCCAACAATGTTTTAAAACCAGACAGATTATCAATTTGGATGAGAATTTGTCGGGACTAAACTGGTCTTGAGATGGTATGGGTCTCAGCTTGGTTCCACCCTAAAATTCCCGTTTATAATTGATCTTTTTTTTTTTTTAAGCTTTTCTAAAGGAAAGGTTTCTATACTTCTCCTAAAACATAGAAGATCTATGCTTCCCCTACCATCCAGCCGTCCAATTTTGATCAAGTAAGCCAATCACCATTTGATCTTAGATCCGACGTCTCAAAGTATTTTATTTTTAATTATTTTTTATACAAATTATATGCATGTAAAATTTTGTATGTGCTATCTTCTCATTAGGGCGCACCTATAAAAAATATTAAAAATATCTTTTGATAAAATATAATAACCAAAATATCTCTTAAACTTTCAGGGGTATTTTGGTCAACTTATTTTATTAAAAATATTTTTTACAAGTGCGTGTTTAATAGAGGATTGGACGCTCTAAATATGGTGTGAAAATAATTTATATAAAAAATGTTAAAAATAAAACAGTGTAAAGATGTGACATTCTAATTGGGACAATCTTAGCCCTCCATTCAAAATTGACGGTTGGATGAAGGGAAGTATATAAGTTTTATGTTTTAGGGAAAGCATAGAAAGCTTGTCCATGTTTTGTTATATACCATTAAATTCTCATCCTATAAACCCTTATTTTTTTATTTTTTTGGATCATCGATTCAAAGTGATCCAGATGTGATCCGAATAGTCGATCCAACAATCTGACATTGAATTGTAGGTGAATGATCCATCCCACCAATCTGAGTTTTATAAGACTAATCTCCAAGGTCAACATTAGAAAATAAAAATTTATTTGGAGCTTAAAAGAAAGCTCCAAAGTAATTGCCCTTGAGAGGAGTGATTTCATGCAATTGTCTTATACTAATATAATGAAATACACCTTAAAAATTCATGTTAGAAACGCTCCAATTTTTTAATATTTACTCAATTCATTATGATGAATTATGAAATGTACACAATACGACTATTTAATTTTTGCATAAAGAAGTCGCAATCCTTTCTAGCTGTTAGATATGAAATCAAACGGTTAAGGTTGTGCCACTGACAAGGCTCAAAGTTCAAACATAAATTTTCAAATTTTGTTACGTACTTTAAAGTTATCCAGTTTGACATTTGATGGACATAATTAGTTGTGACTTCCTTATTCCAAAGATAAATAGTATTATAATATATAATCCCTAATCTAAGACGCAAACAAAATTGAAAACACACAATATAAAAACTATGTTTTGTAACTCAATGAACATAGTTCGTTTGTTTAATGACATTATTAGATCAGAGCCTTAAAGGGATTCTTTTGTTATCACTTTTGTAAATGGTTTTATAGGCATTAGATGAAGAATTATAAACAAAAACAAAAACAAAAAAGAAAAATGATTTTGAGTTCTTAAAGACCTAAATCTCAATGTCTATCAAATGGACGATCTGGATTCATTGTTGAAGAGTGCGTCATTTTGACCTTTTCTAAAGTGAAAACTTATTTATTTTTTTCTTTTTGGCATTAATTGTAGGAGTAAAGAGAGTGAACGCAAAATTTGATATCATAAAAATAGTTTTTTTAAATATTAATCATCCATACCAAAGATGTCAATGGTGGCTCCCTTCAAAAAAGAAAAAGTAAAACCAATAGTCTAAATATTTCCTTCAAAAATTACTATTTTTAATTTTTTAAATTTATTTATTTTTAAGATATCAATGATCTCCATATTTGATATTATATATTCCTTAAAAAGTAGGGCCACGTCCTTTTGAAAAATGGATCATTAAGTGTGGCGCATTTCAACATATGAGCCGGGGACTCATAGAAGCCATGTCCATATATATAATACTAAAGAAAATTTATATAAGGCCTTGGGATAAAAATAAGCCAAAATATTTTGTGCTCCTATGAAATTATACTATCTATTTACTCCCTTAGGTAAATGCAATTTTGACCATTTCCTTAGGACTCCAAAATTTGGGGATGTAACCTCTTTATTTGCTCACTAACATCAAATGAAAAGGTTTTCTTCAATTGCATTTTATGTATTGAAAAAAGTGATGTCTCAAGATTGAACAAGTGACCATACAATTTTTGGAGCGTAAGGAGGGTTGAAGAAATGAAAATCCAATTTTTTTTAAAACAATTATTTATTCTTAGTTAGAACTCAAAATTTCCTATTATACTCCCCCCCTCCCGGAGCACAATATACTTCTATTCCCTCCATCAGATGACCTACTTGAGAGGATTTTTTCAATTTTAAGCTTTGGGAACCACCTAAGAATCACCCTCTAAAAATTGGATGGTTTTTATTCAATCTTAAGACATTTTTTTATGTGCTTAGAGGTGCAACTAGGAAATCATTTTTTAATGAGGTTAATCTATGCGTTAATGAGGTTATAACTCCAAAATATGGGGTCCTATCATTAATTCTAGATGGGATCAAAGTCAGAAAGCACGACCTGGGAATGGAACCGGGTAACTCAAAACCTATTCGGGTAACCGGCTCGAGTGGGGCTGGGACCAGCTAGGCAAAAAAGTCTTAAAAGAAAAAAAATCCACAAAAATATGTTTATAATTAAAGTAAATTTTTTTTTTTTAAAAAAAACACCTCTAAATGAAGTTAAAAAAATAGTAAAAAAAACAGAAAAAGAAAATCAATTTGTGACCAGGAGTACTTTAGAAATAAATCTAAAAAAGATAGAAAAGTGTCAAAATAAGTATTTATGGCCAAAATATTTTTTATTATTTGTCAAAATGATACAAAACATATAAAACACATTACAAATTTATTTATTTTTTAGATTTTTAATACTTATGTGAATTTTTTTATGGGAACTTGACCACCAAAACTGAGCTTAACTGAGCCCCCCTAAGGGTCGGTTCATGGTAGCCTGGACAAGTCTAGTTGGACCCAAGTAGTTTGCCTAATACTTGCATGAGGGAGTAAATGGACAATGTACTCTCCAGAGAGTATAAAATCTTTTGGCTTGTATAAATGCTTAATAAATAAGCTAAAAGATTTCTTACTCTAGTGGATCTCAGTGGAGTGTAATATCAATTGTTTCCCTTGGGCAAAACTTACTTTAGGGATGTATTTTTTATCTCAAAATTTGGGATGTGATACTGGAATCGGGTAGTTGACCTCAAAGAAAAAAAGAAAAAAAAAAGACATTGGACTCTCACTTTTTATCTACCTAAAAGAAATATTATCCCTACGGAAGCCGTCCAATTTTTAGAGGGGGAATGATTTAGACGTTATAAACTCAAAATCTGAAATTTTTTTTTTTTTTTTTAAATAATCTTCCAGTTATAATTAAATAAATACAAAATTTCAAAAAAAGAAAAAGACAATCCACGGAGTTACTGGTTTGCCCGAAGGCGTATATGTATAGTATGCTCCCGATGGAGCATATCAATTTGCGCTCAATAAATAAACGAAAGTTATGAAACCACCATCACGCATTTGCTCCGCATAGAAGCGCTGTGAAGGGTAAAAACGTAAAGGTCGAGGGGTAATTTCGTCATTTAAGTTGGTATCTCGGGGAGGGACCATGTCGGCGTTGTGGTAAGGATGATCCTGGTCAAACGGTCAAACGCTCGACTCCCAACCAAAAATCCACGTCATCAGATATTAATGGTCAACGCTTTGACCGGAATTGGGACAAAATGTTTCTTCTCTCTCTTCACATTCATACACTCTTTCTCTCTCATCAAAACATTCCAATTCAAGGCCCTGCTCTCTCCCTCTCTCCTTCTCTCCCTCTCAAAAGATTCCTCCCTTTCCATTCCTCCTGGAAACAAAACCATTTATTGGTTCAGTAACCAGTCAGCAACTGTACCCAAGAACCTGCCTTCTTTCTCTCTCTCTCATTGCTGCAAACAGGAAGCTACTGGAACCTGCACTCTCTCTCTAGATTCCAAACAAGCAAATTCTCTCTCTACCTCTCTCTCTCTCTCATGGCTGACCAGGAGGAGCCAAACCCCAGCAGGGAGCCAAACCTCCATGACATCAAAGTCGAACGGCGACCACCCGATTCGCGCTTATCCGAATTGGGTGTCCGGTCATGGCCGAAGTCTGTTTCCTCTCTTCTCTACATAGATTGCACACTCTCTCTCTAGAATTTGGTTTCCTTTATTTTGTGGTTGTTGTGATTTTGATTTGGGTTTTGATGGGCAGGTGGGGGTGTTCCCCGGGTAAGTTTCCTCTAAAGTTTGAAGCACAACAGACGTGTTATTTGCTGAAGGGGAAGGTGAGGGCTTATGCAAAAGGTGTTTCATCATCAGATGAGTACGTCGAGTTTGGAGCAGGTGATTTGGTAGTCATCCCCAAAGGTCTCAGTTGCACTTGGGACGTCTCTTCCCCTGTAGACAAGCACTACAAATTCGACTGAAAATAAATACATCATTCTCTCTCTTTCTCTCTAAATCTGAAATTTCATTGTCCTCTATTTCTCTCTCTAAAAGTTGGGTCATCCCCTTGTCCTCTCTCTCTACTTCTTTCTTTCTTTCTCTCTCTTGATTCTTCAAATGTTTGTCCTCTATTTCTCTCTCTTAAAGTTGGGGTGATCCCCTTGTCCTCTCTCTCTCTACTTCTTTCTTTCTTTCTCTCTCTTGATTCTTCAAATGTTTGTCCTCTCTCTCTAGCTTTCTCTCTCTACTTCTTTCTTTCTTGCTCTCTCTTGATTCTTTACATGTGTTCTCTCTCTACTTCTTTCTTTCTTTCTCTCTCTTGATTCTTTACATGTGTGGAGTTTTGTATTGCGGTGAAGGGAAATGGACACCGACCAACATCCAGCACAACTCCCAAACCCTAGCGGTCAATGGGCATCCCGTTCAGAGTAATCTTTATTTATGTCGTTTGAATATGCTTTTATGCTCCTTTGACCCACCCCTCAAAACCTTTTTCTTCACAATAAAAATGCAGGGCGGCCGTATTGCGAGGAGGGTTTCACATTTTTAAGCCTTTAAGAATGAGAAGTTCGTTTTTTTCTTTGAATGATCCTACGTTCTCTCTCTAGATGATCTACCTTTGGAGGTTGACACTTCTTTTTACTCTCTTTCTCTCTCCTCCTTCCAATTTTAGAGTTTGGCTGTGTTCTTGTCTCTCTCTGCGATTCCATTTCAAAGTTCCAATAAATTCGATTCCTTTTCTTATGTGATGATGAGACATTGTGGTTGGGGTTTGCTGTCTGTAAAATGCATATAGCGTGGATAGAGAAAGAAGCAAAGTACAAATCAGAAGAAGTGCGAAAAGTAGGGTTGAAGAAAAGGTTAGGAGGGTGTGTCCTTGTGGATCGTGCTCAAGCCACTGCCATTTTTGTCTTTTAATTCCTAAATTTCTTTTCCTTAATGTCAGATTGATGGGCTTGTACATGTGGTTTTGTATGTCCATGTGTTTGGTGAATGATAGAGGGTGTGTTGTTGAAGAAGTGCTGCATGTGTTTATGTTTGTAAAAAGTTAATGAACTTTAGGTTCACTTACCTGGTGAAATACAAATGCTATTGTCAAAGAGATATATGCCAATGATAGTTGCTCCATCCCCATTTTATTTATGGGTGCAGTTCGCATATGAATGCATCCCTAGCTGTAGAGGTAAGGTGTACTTTCAAATTTTATCATGGTATATAATTTTGATGTAAAATGTTCTTAGGATTATCTCAAAATCTATTTTTATATTTAATTATAAAATTTTAAATTTCAAAACTGGTTAAAATCAAGTAGATCTATAAACATATGAAAATCTTGAAAATGGATGGTGTTGTAAAATGCACTTTTTCTGATACTTGAAATCTTTTTACTTTTCATAGTCATACATTTCGATGTCGAGATGATCAATCAAATGGTTTTTCAACATTAAAACTACCTTTTCCAATAGATTTTTTAGGGGCATCCGCAATTCTACATTATAAGGTAGCATCCTTTTATAAACTTTTTCCTTTATTTATTGAGATTTTATACAATACAATGAGACCATTTACCTTTCATACAAGAGGTCACAATTAATTACAACCATCACTTACAACGGTCACAAGTTCTTTTTTTTTTTTGAAGTTTGAGCTTGACCAATTGTATAAATGCAGTCATCTAATTTCACATCCAATGGTCAAAATTAATTGTGACCAACTTATACCAAAGATAAATGGTCTCATTATATATTTTTTCTTATTCCAATGTCCATATGGTAGTGAGACAATGCCCATCCTAAAACGATTCATTGTGACTATGATAGTCAGAACACCCTAGTAATTGTGAGTCAATGGCTAGCTAAATCTGGACTCAGTATTCGCGATTTGGGTGGTTGGTCTCGGGGATCTTGAAAAAGGAATTGAAAAAATTATAATCTAATTTTTTATATCATTCTATGATTAGAAAGTGTTTTGGACATGAATACTTATTTTTACATTTTTCCCTTTTTTTTTAGATTATTTCTAAAATACCTACCCGTAACAAATTGATTTTTTCAAGGGTGCAATTTTTATAGAGCCGAGGCTCTAAACAATCAAAGTAAAGCCCATCTTCAAATAGTATCGAGAAATGTGGTTTCAATACTGGAAATCATTTTGATAGCCGTAAAATATATTTTGATATTTAATTGTAAAATTTAAAGCTTTAAAAATAGTGTAGATCGAGCACATCTATGAAAACTTGAAAATCTTGAAAATTGATTGTCCAAAAATGCGTTACAAGATGCAGTATTTCCAATACTTGAAATTCTTTTTTTTTTCATATCTATGCATCTTGATGATCAATTTAATGATATTTAGACATCAAAACAACCTTTTCTAGTAAAATTTTTGAGGTGGGCTCTAATTTGATTGTTTAGAGCCTCGACTCTATATAAACTTTTCTCTTTCTTCAATATCCAATATTTTCGCTATTTTTTTAACCTCATTTACATGTTTTTTATTTAATTTTATTTTAAACATATTTTTCCTATTTTTGGGGTTTCTTTGTATTGTTTTTTAAACACTTTTTGACTTAGCAGGGTTCAGCCCGACTTGGGCCTAGTAATTCGGACTCAGGACGAGTTACTCCGCTCAGTCATGGTGGAGTCCCATCCCGGAATCATTCATTTATTCACATGTCATTCCTCTTTGCGAAATCTATTGAGTCACTGGTCATTCCTCTTTGCTAAATCCATTGAGGTTGTTCACACCACAATCACCACCTCAAGAAAGGTCCTTTCCAAGATGAAGGTTGTCCTGAATAAAAGAAGGATATAGTTTTAATGATATTATGGGTTACTTGGGGATGAAACTAGGAGTTCAATAAAGCTCATAAGGCATTTATGTAAGTGAACTTTATGTCTTAGTTGGAGAAAAAAAGTGCCATTTGATGAAGGGAAGCTGGATAGAGAAAATACCTTTTAAGGAAGGAAATTAAGAGAGAAAAAGCATTTTTAATGAAGGACACAAGGGAGAGAAAACTGCCTTTTGATGAAGGAAACCAATAGAGAGAGAGTACCTCTTGATGAAGGAAACAAAGGAGAGAAAATGCCTCTTAATGAAGGAAACAAAGGAGAGAAGGTTTGCAACCTCTTAGAAGAACTTTGTAACCATTATTTTAATAGTTGATATGTCTCGTTTTCCTGTGGACGTAGCCTACAACGGTGAATCACATAAATTTCAGTGAAAGTAAGTATTTGCTTTATTGCATACTTTTCACTCATATACACATGTACATCATTTTGTTGTATTTTGTATATCATAAATCTGGGTTTCACTGCGTGCATCCATATTTGTGTGAGAGGGCTCAAACAGCTGAGCCCAACAAATGGTATCAGAGCGCATGTTTCTTGATTTCAATACACCGCTCAGTCATTTACCGATTTAGCAAGCCTAGCGGTCATAGGATGAGCACGAAAAAAAATCTCCTTTTAGACTGGCTCTTGTTTGACCTCCGAACGGAGTGTTTTGGGACACGTCGTCAGTTAGAGACTATCAGTGAGTGGGCACTATGCAAAGAAGGTCTTGACTAATTGACTATTAGTCACCATTTTGATCAATAGTGAATCAATTTAACCACTGGTTACTCATATTGACTGATGGTGACATCCTGACAGCCGGTGACTACTTGACAGCCAATGGATACTTGACTGCCAATTAATTGACAAACAACAGATCCTTGATAGACAATGGATCCTTGACAGACGATGGATCCTAGACTGCTGGATCCTTAATTGCTGACGAATCCTTGATTGACGGTGGGAGCTTGACAGACGGTGAATCTCCCTAACTGTCGGTGAATAGAAGAGAGGGGTGTGGAAGATAGTATGTGTGGATTAAAGATTGATTTCAATACCAGGAGTAAGATGATATCGCTCATTGGGAATAGCTAGATCATTTGGAAACCAAAGATGGAAGATTTATTATACTGTAGGGACTTGTGTATACCCATTGAAGGGGTAGAACACAAGCCTGAAGGTATGACTGACAATGTGGAAGAACTGGACCGAAAAGCTCTCGCAACTCCGACAATGATTGGAAGAAAATGTGTTCCACCATGTGTCGATGGAAACATCCACCAAGTCATTGTGGGATAAGCTGCATGACTTGTATGAGAGAAAGACTACAGGAAATAAGGCATTCTTGATCTGAAAATTCGTGAACATGAAGTTCAAGGATGGGGGATCCACTGTTGAGTACATGAATGAGGTGCATTGTTAACCAATTCGCAACGATGAAGGTGTTCCTGAAAGATGAGCTATAAGCTCTGTTTGTGCTCGGTTCACTACCAGACTGTTGGGAGACCCTGGTAGTAGTCCTAATGGGATAGTTCACTATTAGCCTGCTGAATGAGGAGACGGGAAGAAATTCTTTTGACACATCGAACTCGCAAGCTCTTCTCACAAGTCTAAGAAGGTCAAGGAATAGAGACCAAAACCGATGAAACCAATCTAATGATAAACCTAGATTGAAGACGAGAAAGGGGATCACATGTTTTCATTGTGGCAAAGACGAAAATATCAGCAAAGTGTGTCGGAAGCTCAAGAAAGAGTAGAATGAGGACAATGCCAAGAATAATGGCGGGGAAACCACTGCATCAAGTTCATTGTCACACCCCAAGAATTTACAATACTATTATTCCTGAGATGTGACGGACAAAACATATATACATCTATTGATAGGACAAATTTACAGTGGCGAAGTCTTACATAGTAAATAAAGAAAGCTAGCACAACAACAGTATCTTCCAAGGTTGATCTTGACTAGCACTCAAAATGAATTCATAGTTATCCTGAAAAAATGTTTACCATAGTTTGATGAGTTTGGCTACTCAGTAAGTGATCATCATAATCCTAAAAATAACCATGATTGAAAGATATCAATATTTTCCAAAATGAGATCTATTAACAGAAACGCATCAACAGTTTCACTTTCAATAAATGCATAATTAAGTATAATCCGAGTAATTGAAATGCTTATAACACTTTTAACGGCAGTACATAATTC
The DNA here is from genome assembly GCF_054954075.1 of Amborella trichopoda. Classification (NCBI taxonomy): domain Eukaryota; kingdom Viridiplantae; phylum Streptophyta; class Magnoliopsida; order Amborellales; family Amborellaceae; genus Amborella; species Amborella trichopoda. The sequence goes on along the minus strand of NC_142342.1, from coordinate 16,826,050 downwards.
AAAGGATTTCTCAAAATACCCTACTGGCGTCCCAAGTAGGTCACCTATATACCCCATCAGCGTCCTGATGGGTCCACTTAATCCCTATCGGCATCCCAGATAGGTCCACTTAATCCCTGCAGGTCCACTTATACCTCACCGGCGTACCGAATGAGTCCACTTAATCCCTACCGGCGTCCCAGATAGGTCCACTTATACCTCACCGGCGAACCAGATGAGTCCACTTGCATACTTAAATTATTTCTAAATCTCTTTAAACATTCGAAAGCAGCAATATTATGTACTCAACATATCACTGAAACCATTAATATGAATTTCACTTAAACCATTAATAACAGTCACTCTCTATAATATTTCAAAAATAACCAATCAAATATTTTGGGCTCAAATTTAGAAAGGTAGCAGTTTGTAAAGGCATTCTAGCATAATTGCCAATTTAATATGTATAGAAAAAAAAACTCTTATAAAAATTCAAGAATACGGAATTATCACAATTTATGGAATATCAATTCAGAAATAAACATTTCACAACAATACTATAATCAATTGCAAAAATGTCAATTTTTAAATAATAAGGCAGTCATTTGCACATGAATTTTACAATGTCTAAATATTCAAAACAGTAGAAAGAAATATCACAATTTTACTAAAAGCAGAAATATCACATTTATTTCTAACAATAGACAAGAAAAATAAATAAATTTATTTTTCTAATTTACAGCATTCAAAATTTCTAACATAGATAAAATATCACAATTTTTATTAAAAAGATTATTTTTCAAGATAATGAGGTCACGTGCGCATAAAATTTATCGCGCCTAAAATTCATGATAATAAGCAGAAATAATTATTTCATTTTATTTTTAAAAAGAATGGATTATTTTTCGAGACAATGAGGTCACTTACACACAAAACTGGTAAAATAAAGATCCTAGACGGAAATATCACTATTTATTAAAAATAGACTATTTTTCAGAAAGACGATGTCACTTACCCACAATTATTTGAGAGGGAGCTTCCGATAAAAAAATTCGGTTCGAGAGAGAAGTTCACTGTGTTTCGACCACAGAGAGAGATCTCAAAATTTTGTTTTAGGGTGGGAGTGCTCACATCCCCTATTTAAATTCTTATAAATTATTATATTGTTTTATTACGCTCTACCTCATACCTGAGGTGTCGCGTTAAAAGCAGACTTTTATCGTACGAAAACCACGTCCGCTAAAGGACGTTGCCAGCTGCAAGCAGCAGGAGGCAAAAGCAGGCAAAAGAAAAAAAGTAAAGGCAAAGGCAAATCTTTTGAAAATAGTGATGGTCCTCAAGGACCATCATATACAAACAGAACATCACCTATTTGAAAGCATATTTTCTCCTTTTTTTTTTTTTTTTTTTGAAATTTTAGGATTGTTACATTCATGCAACTCAGATTGGGTTGTAATTACTAGAGCATCGTTTCATGTTACTCCACATAGACACTGTTTTGGCTTTGTAAAGATGGGAAACAAAGGTTCCTCTAAGATTGTGTGCAAGGGAGATGTACATATGCAGACATTGAGATGAATCTTAACTAAAGGACGTCAGACATGTATTAGAAATCCATTTGAACCTCATCTCAAGAGGGTGTTTAGACGATGAAATGCACCACTTATTTTTCAGTAAGGGACATTGGAAGCTGACAAAGAAATATCTTATCATAGCAAAGGGTAAGAAGTGTTGTTCATTCTACATAACACAGGTACAAATCTCTAGTGGCGAAGCTAATGCTGCTATGAAAGAACCCTTATTAGACTTATGGCACAGGCGTCTCGGCCATATGAGTGAAAAATAAATGCAAATCTTTGCAAAAAAGCATATTCTTTCCAGTGTGAAAAATGCATCTTTGGTCCAATGTAACCATTGTTTGCTAAGCAAACAATATAGAGTCTCATTCTCAATTAAGAGTTCTAAAGATACAAAAATCGTGGATCTAATGTATCCAGATGTGTGTGGTCCCATGGATGTGAAGTCAGTTGGTGGTGCATCATACTTCGTTACCTTCATTGATAACACTTCAAGAAAGGTGTGGGTGTACTTGATGAAATCAAAATATCATGTGTTTGAGATCTTTCATAATTTACATGCTAAGGTGGAAAGGGAGACATGCAAGCTGCTAAAGTGTCTCTGATCAAATAATGGGGGGAGTACACATTTAAGCTTTCAAAATCTACTTTGCCAAGAGTGACATAAGACATGGAAAGACAGTGTCAGATACCTCTTGCATAATGGTATAGCAGAGAGAATGAATCACACCATTATAGAAAGAGTTAAGAGCATGCTATCCACCATCAAGTTATCAAAGCTGTGTTGGGGTGAAGCAGTTCTCACAACATGCTACCTAATAAGTAGATCCCTGCCATTTCCTCTAGATGGTGAAAATTCGAGGAGATTTTGGATCAGAAAAGATATATCTTATTTAAACTTGAGGGTGTTTGGGTGTAAGACATTGATACATGTGCCCAAGAAACAAAGATCCAAGTTGGATGAGAAAACATTCCCATGCATTTTCCCAGGGTACTTAGATGAAGACTTCGACTATAAGCTATGGGATCCTAAGAACAGGAAAGTGATAAGGAGTAGGGATGTGATCTTTCATAAAGGCCTTACCATTGAATATGTGAAAAAGTCAGAAAATCCATGAATCTTCAATGATTTAGAATCGGTCATAGTTCCTCTTACCGTGGTACATAAAGAGGGGCAAGAAGTGCAACAAGATGATGGGTCCTAAGAGTTTGACATGCCAATTCTAGGTGAAGTGGAGTAGGGGAGCAGCCTGTTCAAGAAGTGTCACCTATATTTGAACTGAAAAGGTCCTCTATGAGACATAAACCCTCTACCAAATATCCCGCATCATAGTATGTCCAATACACTGAAGGGGGTAGACCAGAAAGATATCAGAAAGTCCACGCCGACAAACACTAAGGGGTGTGGATTAAAGCTATGCAAGAAGAGAAAGAATCCTTGCATAAGAATCACACCTATGACCTAGCAAAGTTGCCTAAAGCCAATAAGGAACGGGAGTTAAGTGCTAGGCAGAGCCCTTCAACCAAAAAGAAAAAGAAAAGACATATAGAAAGTTCCATATGTATCGCACACACAATTGGTGTAGTGAGAAGATTCATCTCTAATCTTAGCAAGGAATACTGCGCAGAAGTCAATTGGATAATTAAATATTTCAGATGAACGTCCAAAATATATTTGTGCTTTGAGGGAGCACTCCAAGCTACAAAAAGGTGAAAAAATATTGCAATTAGAGAAAATCCGTACTAACAAGAGTACGGCAGATATGATAACAAAGACCTTGGTAAGAGACAAGCAAGAGTCATGCAGAAACATGGTTGACATGGGCGTCATATGAGCACCTGGTTTATCATCGAAATAAATGTCCCTCATGGGACTGGAAGGGGAGATTATTATGTGTCCGTCCTATTGTGGAAGGGGCACCAATAAAAATTGCCTAATTAGAAGGGGGTAATTTTGAAAAGTAAAAACGACATGACTTGTTAATTAAGAGTCATTATCACATGAAAATAGGAAGCCTCACGTGTTTGTTATGGATAGAGATTTATTCTAATCTCTTAGTTGAAAGAGATTGAGATGGGCCAGCTTTTAGGAGGTTATGGGATAGTTATCTTATTGGCCCAAATAAAACCCAAAACATGGGGGTCTAGGGCTTCTCTATGCTTTTGTGTTCTTCTCTTGAAAGGGGGCCTCTTCTTGGTGCATTGAAAAGTATAGAGAGTTTTCTCTTAGAGAGAAGAAAAAAAAGAGAGAGATTGTTATTGTTCTTCTTAGAGAGAGAAGAAGAGAGAGAGAGAGAGAGAGAAGCATGTTAGAGAGATGGAGAGTATTTCTATGGGTTTATCATAGTGCCTCTTGGAGAGGAAAAAGCCTACGAGAGAAATAAACTTAGGCAAAGGGAAAACCGTTGATAGAGAGAGCCTCAAAGAAGGGAAAACCTAATGAGGATAAACCCTTTAAAAGAAATCCGATAGCCTGAAACTATTATTTTAATAGTGGACATGTCTCTTTTTTTGGTGGATGTAGCCTAAAAAAGTGACCCACGTAAATTTTAGTGTCAGTAAGTTATTCTATGTAGTGCGTGTTTTCCAACTCATACACACTCATATCATTTTAGTGTATTTTATGTCCCATAAATTTGGATTCCTCTGCATGTACGCCTTCGTGCGAGAGAACTCAAACAAGTGAGCCCAACAGTTAAGGTATTTTAAGTTTTATTTCTCATGTTGATGTTATGGTTGTTAATACCGCTAATTTTATTTATAGCCAGTTTATCACACAATCCTGGTGGATTGGAATAATTAGAATTTCTGTTTTTGCATCTCATATTTACTCCCACTTCTCAACAACATCCTTGGTCTCCATATACATCACGTGTCGCTCTTACTGACTATTGGTCCAGCGAAGAAAATGGATCAGTGACGTGGCTGGGAACACTGACGTCATGAGAAGTCCATTGAACCTTATGATAATAATAAGATCAAGGAGTTGTGGTATGTGTATGGATGTTCCTATGAATTATAATGTATTTTCTCAAGCCTACTACCAATATTGAAATAGTATTTGATGCGCTTGTAAGTAAATACAAACATACGAGTTCAAGATCATCAAGGATCATTGGAAGCTTTTCACCCAAAATGCAAATTTGAGCTTTGGAAATGGATTTCATGTAAATTTCTTTGAAATTTATTGGTTCTCTGCAACATCACCAGGGTACAAAAGAAGAGCAATGCAAGATAAGTTTCACAAGTGTACAAAAGAAGAGCTAAATATCATTTTATCTTAATTCACCTTTTATTTTCCTACAATTCAGAAAGGTTTGGGAAGGACCTTAAGATCTTAGTTATATCTACCTGAAAAGAAAGAAAGAAAAGAAAGAACGAACTGGAATGGCATGTGATGTGACTTCACCCTCAATGGTCCCAAAACTAACTTGTCTTCTTGCTAAGATTCCAAATCTAAAATTGGCAGTGCATACGTAAAACGCATTGCCTTCTCCTTTTTTCCCTAAGGGTAGTTACTATTGCTCTCATCCTCGCCCTCTCTTTTGTTTGATACTATGGAAAGACGCGATTGTCCAAGAAAGAGAGCAAAAGATGCCAATGAGGAATGTAGCTTTAATAGCAAATGCGTCGTAGTTAGGGGTAGAACCTACCGGGTTGGCAACGGGTCTGGTCGGGTCGGTTCAAGTCTTGTCCGACTAGGTTATACTAGGCTTCGAATCAACCTGAATCCATCAATTTCAAATGACTTGGACTTGGAACCGGTAGGAAGTTATTTGAACCTAAACCCAGGTTTAGAAATTAAAAAATAAAATAAAAATAAAAATTATTTAGTTTTATAGTGGGTCGGGTCGACCCCAACTTGGACCCGATCCGACCTGACTTGATAAGATCCATGCCGGACCCAAACCCAATGCTGGTGGTACAATGCATTTAGAATGGGACCGGACCGGACCAGACCCGCTGGTCCAAAATATGGACTGGGACCTAGACCCGGTTCAGGTCGCCACCCTATTCGTTGCAGACAACATAATTGACTACTCTCTCTCTCTCTCATTCTCATGGATTTACATGTTTGTCAGTATGACATGGATATAGGTTCCAATAAACAACAATTTCAAAATTGGTGTCTTTATGAATGTCTGTACACTGCTTACTGGAGGAAGTTGGAGTTTATGTGAAATTAATTTATAATAAAATTTCAAGAAAAAAATTGCTTTCGATATGTTACAAAAGTGTTGCTTCTTTGATCTGTCCGAAAACATTCTTGGACACGGGTGTCAATTTACATATCAAACGCTACAATTACGCAAATCCCTTTCTAAGAGTCCATTTTAAACAATCTCCTAACCAACTAAAATACAGATTCAGGCAAAAACAAGTGGAAATGGTTTCCAGCTACAGTCAATATTAACTTAACAGTTTTTTTTTTTTCTTGTTCTTTTTTTCCTTATAGCAATTATTGGAAAACTAGACTTACAATGAGGCCCATACAAAGTGAGCATATGAAAGTAGATAAAATGAATTCTTTTCTTTTCTTTTTTTTTTTTCAAAAAAGTATGACTTGTGCACCTAGGTAAACCCCAAACTCTATCTTGCACAAGCACCGAACTTTACCCAATTTAGATTCCTGGAAATCACAATCCAGACATGGCATATCCTAGATTTGAGGGCTAACCTATTTGGCGCCCTTTTGGAGGCTGAAATCTTAGAATTACATCTCTTGATTTCTTCTCATATCATGGATATGTCACTCAAACAAAAAATCAACAGTTATTTGCAGAGGGAATATATACAATTAGACCATTTACTTTTGATATAAAGATGTCACAATCGTTGTTGCTGTTATATTTGAAATTACGTGGTTGAGGATATGTCATTGTTTAGACACAAATTCTAAAATGGGAATTTCTCTAATGTTCTGACACACTTTCATTTTTTGGATTTTACATCCAATGGCTAAAAGTGATTTTGACTTTTTTGCGCCAAAAATAAATAGTCTCGTAGTAATGCCATTTACTAATTAATGATTTGCCAATCCATATTGGCAAATTTGAAGCAAATTTGAGAAAGAGATGGAGGAGTTAGAGAGAGAGGATTTTGAGAAAAAAATGAGTACAATTAGAGAGGAGTTAGAAAGAGAAAGAGCATTGCTGGAGAGAAGAAGTTAGAGGGAACACATGATTATAAAGAAAGAAAGACCACATTTAGAGATAGGAGTTTGAGAGAAAAGGCATAGTTAAAGAGAGAAAAAGACACAATTAATGATAAGAATTAGAGAGAGAAAGGGCTCAACTTAAGAGAAAGGTTTTAGAGAGCATGATTAGATTGTAGTTAGAGAGAAAAAGGGCACGGTTAGAGAGATTAATGAGTGAGATAGATGGATGATATGCTTAGAAAGAGAAAGTGTTAGATAGAAAGGGCACGTTAGAAACAAAGTTACCCAGAAAAAGGAGGGGGTCATAGCGAGAAAAGAGATAGAAAAAAAGGGAATGGTTAGAGAGAGAAAGAGCTGATAGAGAACAATGGAAGCTACAGAAAAAAAGAGTACAATTAGAGAGAGAAAGGAGTTGGAAAGATAAAGGGCAAGATTAAGAAAAGAAAGGACTTTTGTTAGAAGGGAGAAATGGTAGAGAGAGAGAGTTAGTGTTGGAGAAAGAAAGGAGTTAGAGAGACTTTCATATGCTCAATGGGTTTAAATTAAATTACCAAGTGTGTATTTTTTGGTATTTATTAATCATCAATCTTAACTACTTCATCGTTTCTATTCCTATTATTACTAAACTTGTTACTCTTCCTTAGTCCAACTAATTTTAAAACCTTTAGATTCTAATGCATCCCTCCAAAGTTCGAACTTTGTGTTGAAGTCATTTCAGGTCTCATCCATCAAAATTATGCCATCTGCAAACAACATGCACCATGGTACCTCATCTTGTAGGTGCCTAGTTAGGTTGTCCATAATTATGATAAATAGATATGAACTCAATGCGGACCTCTGATGTAGTAATGTAAAAATAAATAAATCATAAAAAAAATACATTATAACAAATAAATAAATAGAAAGAATTTGCCGCTACAACTATGGGGAGAATTACACCGATTGAAATGGATCTCAAACAAAAACAACCTTTTATAACTTAAAAAATAAAACAACAATAATGAATCCAAGGTTTACAAATTTGGACTTGCAAAATGTGGATCCCATCCAAATGCTCCTCAAATAATATTTATCTAGAATCTAGGATTTGTATCGCCAAAACGATTCGCATCACATATTAGAATCAAATCCTAAATCAAGATTTCCGGTAGTCAAGCATGGGTCAAATTACTTTGCCTACCAAGAATTGCTTAACACATACAACATAAGATGCACACAACAGATACGACACCGGCTAGTTAGCCTCACCCATTGACCCTCACCAGCGTTGGGCGGTCTAGGGCCCGGAATGGTGTCTACTCATAAAAACTATGAACTTGGGCATCAAGGTAATTGTGCTTATTTCCTGAAGGGTTTTGCATCACCCTTTGTTGAGGCCCGGAGATATGTCCATGGGATGCCAAGAGGAAGATGAACTCCTACATGGGGTTCATGGCTTTCGAGGATAAGAGTCAAAAGGCTTGATATCGTCCCTTAACGTATGCATATGATAGTCGCATTTTAAAATACCACCTCCTGAGAGAAGACCTAAGGAGGACGTGCATATGTGCCAAAAAGAGATCCCTTACACCTCAATATGATAATGCATAGCCCTAAGGATGGCAGAACCTTGCCTTTGGAGGAGCACTTGTATTCCATAGTGCTATCCCTCTATTGGCTGATTTTGAGGGACAGAGTATGAACCCATGCTTATGTAAACATACGCCATGGATTCTATTGGGTCGGTTTGAGAACATGGTTTGTTTTAAGGTTTTTTTTCAAAAAAATGGTGCTCTTTTAAAAACGCCTAAATCTGCGTTTTTTTTTCAAGGGCAAGCTTTCTATGCTTCCCTTACAGCATAAAACTTATATACTTCCCCTTATCCAACTATCCATTCTGAATGAAGGGCTAAGATTGTCCCAATCACAATGCCACGTCTCTACTTTGGCACCAAATTTTGGACGTCCAATCTTCTTTTAAACTTGCACTAGAGAAACATATTAAAAAAATATTTTCAATAAAATAAAATGACCAAAATACCTTTAAAATTTTCAAGGGGTATTTTGGTCGCTTTATTTTATCGAAATTATTTTTTTAATATTTTTTATAGGTGCGCCCCAATGAGAAGATGGCATATACCAAATTTCATATTCATATAACTTGTATAAAAAAAACTAAAAATATAATACTTTAAGACGTCGAATCTAATATCAAACGGTGAGTGGCTCTCTTAATCAAAATTGGACAGCTGGTGGAAGGGGAAGCATAGATCTTCTATACTGTAAGGGAAGTATAGAAACCTTTCATTTTTAAAAAAAGATCGGCCAAAATGAATTGTTTTCTTTTTAGAAAGAAGTTTTAAACACATTATGTTGATCATTTTTTAAAAAACTGGTTCAACCAAAAAATGATTTTTTTTGTTTTTAGAAAGAAGTTTAAAACGTGTTATATTGGATCATTTTAAAAAAGAAATGGTTCAAATTTTTTCCCTTTTATACCTCTAAATTTTGATTTTTTGGAAAGTTACATAACTTTTCTGATTTTCTAAAATTTATATTTTCATCCCTTCTAAAAAGACACAATGTTATTTTCCAAAAAAAAATATTCCCCTACAACAGAATTTGTATCCTCAAATATTGGGTCTATCTCTTGCTAAGGTTTATTATCTCATATCTACTGCGGTTTATTATCTCGTGTTCAGGGTTTATCCCCAAGTTGCAGAGGTATAGGGTTTTATTGTATTTTATCTTTACCTTAAATGAAGGTATGGTTGATTTTAGTGTTATTGTAGAAAATAACTGCGTAAAAGTTCAGGTTTTTTAACTCCTATTGTATCTTTTATTTAGATCGTTAAATTAGGGTTGATTTGTGATTTTTGAAAATAAATTTTAAAAAAAATTATATAAATATCTGTTTTAATATCTATTATTATCAAAATACCGAATACTTTCCGCTTGTATGTTCGTTTTTTAGACTTCATAACAACTTTTTTTTAAAAAAAGACGAAACTATCGATCGTCGGACCAATTTCGGATTATGAAGAACCAAAAAATTTAAAATTTCGTTTTTTCAAGAGCCGAAGTGTAAAATTTCTGTTTTTGAATTTCTTTATTTTCTGGTAAGCCAATTGTTTCTCCGGCTGTTAATGGTAGCTTGTTATCCTTGCCTATCGATTCTTTCCTTTTGAGGCAAGTTCCCAAAACCCATCATAAGCAAAGGAGAAATGAAAACTTCCCAAAACCCATCATAAGCAAAGGAGAAGTGAAGTCCATTTAAGAAAGGGCAAAATTTCTCCAAAGGATTGGCGTCAAAAAGGAAGAGAGAGAAAATTTTAGGGTTTTGGAGGAGGGGAAGCTTGGGCCAAAGCCAGAGAGACTGAGCTTAGACTGGATCCTCCTGGTGATCGCCAAGCCGTAAATTATCGATCTCTGGTCTTCAAATATTGTAGTTTTTAGTGGACCAAAGTGTAGTCTTCATGGTGATCCTCTTAGTCTTCCATTTTCAACTGAGAGAAACCATGGTGAGAGAAACCAAAATCATTCAGGCCAAGAAACACGTTTACTTTCTCAACAACCAGCTCTCTCTCTCTCTCGCTACCCAAAAATCTCGCCACTAAAAAGTCAAACTTTTCTTTCGTCAAAACATGCCTCAAGCACAAAAATGGAAACAAAAGAAGAGAGATGAGAGAGAAACTGCTCCATGCTCGTCCACTTCCACTGCTTCTTCCAATATCAAGAAACCCAAGTACGGGGAGCTAGCAATGGATGCAAAAGTTTTTGGTTTTTGAAAAATAAATATTTTAAAATTTTCGATTTTTCAAAATCGGTTTTTGAAATACTGAAAATGGGTAATTTAAAATGAGTATTTATATAATTTTTTCTAAATTTTATTTTATTTGTGATTTATTTAGTAGTTATTAGGAAAATCATTGTTTATAGATAAACTTATGCTCGATGGGTTTTTTCTTCTCTTAGAAGAAACATTTGGCAACATAATGACAAATTCAACTAATAAATTATGATAAATATGCATAAAATCCTGAACTGCTCAAACAACATATAAATTAGGGCTTATCCCTGATTCTCATACCAAAATCTCTAGTATTTATAAAAGTTTCACCCAAAAACTTGCATACTAGGGATTATCCCTAGTTTACATACCATAATCCCAAATTTTTATAAAAATTTCACTAAAAAAACTTGCAGATTAGGGCTATTCCTAATTGACACCGAAATCCCTAACTGACATTCTCAATTAAACAAAAGCTCAATAAGTTATAGATTGGGGCATATCCCAAAATCTAACTGAGGATAGAAAATAACAAAAGCTTTCCACTGCCAAAGATACCCATCATTTGCTGGCATGACCAAGAAAGCAGTGGGCTCTGACCCTCCAATCAAGACAACCACTCTGTTTTCTGCACAAACCATGATAGCATATCTCATGGCGTGGAGAGATAGAGAACCCATATGATATAGGCGTTTTGTAGTCTTTTTTTGGCACTTAATATTAAAAAAATCATTCGCATGACATGAATGGGCCAAAATACCTCCATAACTTGTCAAGATATATGGGTTAATTTATTTTATGAGAATTATTTTTTGATATTTTTATTAGATTTCAATATTTTTGAAGAATAAACATTCTAAATATCAAATGATTTAAATTTGTAGAAAAAAATGTGATTGTGATGATTGGATCGGCCCAAATTCAATCTGGACCATTGGGCTTACACTATTCCACTAGCTTATAGGCTAAAAGCCAATGGTTGAACTATCCTGAAGTTGTTAATAGATTAATAAATGTATACACTCTTAAATCTGCTCGATTTGGGGGTGGCTTTTGTAGTATGAGACAACTCTGTATTGATTGAGAAGTGTATACACTCTTAAATCAGCTCAATTTGGGAATTGGCTCAATTTGGAGATGGCTTTTGCTGTATGAGACAACTTTGTATTGATGTGAATGGGCCAATTTGGGAATGACTTTTGTTGTATGAGGCAACTTTGTATTGATATGAATAGGCTCAATTTGGGGATGGCTTTTGTTGTATGAGACAAATTGAAGCTTTTGGTTACTCACAATTTGGGGATGGCTTTTGCTGTATGAGACAATTGTGAATGTAGTGCCATCAATGTTAATATTTATGGCTCAATTTGGAGATGGCTTTTGTTGTATGACACGCATTGATGTGAATGTAGTACCATGTGGCTCAATTTCATGTTAATATTTATGACTCAATTTGGGGATGGCTTTTGTTGTATGAGGACAGCTTTGTGTTGAAGTTAATGTAGCGCCTATCGATGTTAACATTTATACCTAGTATGAATAACTCCGGCTAACCTCCCTTATTTTTCACTATCATTGTACTAAAAATTGCATAGCCAACACCTGGGAAATTTTAATAGTAATCATATTTCCTTATTTTTATGTATTTAAAACCTATCCTCTTTTTCGAAATACATGCAATTAAGATAAAAGTTCTCCAAAAAGTTACAAAAGCATTTTAGTTCCAGGGTGCAGTTTTCATATGGATGTCTATTAAAACCCTTATCTCTAAATATATTTCCTCAATGTATTGGACGTAATAATTTTTAGGTGGATGGCTAGTTTTAATTACTATTTCACAATTATAATGTGGTAAATCAGTTATTGATAGTTGTTTTCGCAAATGGTTGTCTCAAAGATGGAGCAAGGCCCTCATTTTAGGTGTAGATGAGGGCATGGATAGAGAAAATAGGGATATGACTGAAATTTCTCCAATTTCTAGGATATGGATACATATGCAAGTATCCCATCTAACACATCTATAGATAAACAGTTTACAATGTATAATACATAAATATATGCATCCAAAACCCTGATATATATTCAGGTTATATATATATAGTTCTGTTATTTTATAATATAAATATCCAGGCACTATCTAATATGAGTATCAGTGTCATCACAATTCACAGTAAGGTGCTAGCATGTGTAGAATATACAAGTATCTTTGTAACATAGGGAAATTCATTTCACTTGGTTTGAAAAAATTCATGAATTCAGCTGGCTTTTTAGGGATGTACTTATATAGACGCTTTTGAAGGGAATTCACGATGTGGCATGAGGATTTCGTGTGAGCACCTAATACACAACAGGTGTTGTTTTATTTTTTACCATGATTGTTGATGGTATGGCTATGAATTTTCACTGGTTGTTCCCTTAATTCATCACATCAAGGATTCATGTAAACTCTTTATAATTTGCTCATGTTATCGGTTTTAATGGGAAAAAATTGATGTATTGGGTGAATTAATTAATCAATGCGGTAATCAACGAATGAGGGATGTTAGTGTTTATTCAACTGAAAATTCCTTTTTGATAAGTTATTTACATGATTTTATTAGAGTTAATATCCTTATTTCTGCTACTCCTTTGGTTACCATACAAGACTGCATTGGTTAGTGCGGTGTTTATTTACTTGTATGTTCGCAAGTTACTCATCAATTATGTATTTATACAAGTGTTTATTGTGTGATGTTTTGTTTTATAAGGTAAATTGGGAACCATACAAGAAGGCCGAAGGAGAGGAATATAGCCTATTAGACCTTCATAGTAAGGAAACTACATTGTATCAGACATACCTAATAAGTTTCAATATAGCAAAGTATTATATGCCCGACCGCGTACTTCAACAATTTGGGAAGGTGCAAAGAATTCCGGCATAGCCTCCAAAGTGGGATAAGAGGGAGAAAGTCAGTAGACACCCTACAAGTTGGATAGATGAGTTGAAATTGGAGATAAGCAATTGGCGCGGATGACAACACCATATTGTTGAAGCTGTCAGGTGTTCGTTCCTGCACCACCCTCACAATCCACCTGTGAGGAACCGCGATGGAATTTTCGACATCTTTAGGAGGGAAGACCTGCTGAGGAAGCTAATGAGAACGGGAAGGTTCCACTTAGCTAGCAAAAAAAATTAATGAGGCGGAGAAAGTGACTGATATCGTGTATAGATTTGGGTCTCTTACATATTTGTTTCTTTGATGTCTATATATTTTAATTCAAGCAGGTTCGATTTGGACACGCTAAATGAAAAATAGTATATGCTATAAGTTGCATCAGATATACTTCTCATTTATTTTGCCTTCATTACAATACTAGTTATTTTTCATCATTTGTTTTCTTGGGCAACATTAATTAACTGAAAGAGTGGAAATTGAATGTGTTGTAACTATCCATATTACTCAAATGAAACATACTTAAAATTTGTTTGTACTTGCTCTTGTTATTGAATAATATGCACTTGGGTTTCAAGAGGGTTTAAAAGCACTACATAACAAGCATGTTAAAAATTTTGGGTACTTGACTAATTAGGAGAAATATATTCAAAACCTTGTCCATTAACAAGAACTCAACGTCATCAATTGGTATAGATAGCCATAAATCATCAAAAAATTTAAAGTAGGATACTAAAACATCATAAAAAACTATTTTATTCTCAAAAGATCCTCCACACCATCCATACCAAATATAGATTCTCAGGTAAAAATTTCGTTCACAATATAAGAGAGAAATAGACCCTCTTCATAATTTAGCCACACATGCCATACCAAATACAATATCAAGTAATACCTACCACATATAATACAATCTCAAAATATTTATTTACCACACTTGCCACACCAAATACAATATCAAGCCACATCTGCCACCTCTACTACAATGTTTACTACAACTGCCACATCAAATACATATTCTTAAGCAGCACTCTCAACCACTATTACATTCTCCAAAGATCTTCCTCAATAGCCGCAACAAATACACATTCATCTATCTTTGCAACAACAACACCAAATACATCATACATAATCCATGTACGAGAGAGAGAGAGAGAGAGAGAGAAAAAAAACTTTTAGAATGGTAAATGGTAGCAACTAAGAGGAGGCTTGGTCTCAGGTGCTTCAATATGAAGGACCTTGAGAAAGCGCACATGTACACATGATGTTACAAACATTGGTTACATATGCAAATCTAAAGTAAGTTCCACATCAAATGCATGGAATTATCAAAAATTTAAGTGACGAGAGGAGGGAAAAGAACCTTACATGTTGAAACAACGAGCAAAATTGAAGACTCCAAAAGTGTGTGTGTGGGAGAGAGAGAGAGAGAGAGAGAGAGAGAGAGAGAGAGTTAGATAGAGCAACATTTGAGCTCGTAAGGCATCAAGTAGACAAAACATACAGTTTCAAGTTAGGTTTCCTATTTGTTCATACAAAATACCCATGTATTTGAAGGGCATTATATTTATATTTTTACAATAATTACATATAAAAAAAAAACTATACAACTAGATATAAAAAAATTATATAATTACATATCAAAAAAATGTGTAATAAGGCATCAAAAAACTTAAGGTTGTAGATATCAAACGCATGTGTAATTGATTGTCAATTCAAAGGCTAATCACTGCTGCTCCCTTGCCACATCATTTTGGGTGTTACTCGCCCTCCCTTGGGGGTTAATTGTGCTTTCAATAGTGGCGCCCCTGTACTAAAATAGAAAATAAGGAACAACTCAATGATAGTGGATTACCATGAAAAAGATTTCATTATTAAAACCCATTTGAATTTTGCTCACCATACAACTATTTAACTGTAAGCATTAAGAAAAGGGAGGTCTGCTCAAAGCTAAATAGCAAGTTAGTTAGCAAATAGACATGAAAACATTTACAACAATTAAACTCGAGTTTTTGAAATAGAAACAATGCATTAGCTTATAGACAACAAGATTTAGAAATTTAAGTTCGCAAGTATAAAAAATGACATATCATACTGTGTGTTGCAGAAAGAGGGACATTTACATCTATCATGACCTATAACTCCACATCCCTTGTACTTTCTTTTAGTTGTTCTCTCTTTACGTGCAGGTTTCAAACTTAAAAGGGCTAGGCCACCCCTTTTGCTTTGCATAAATTGGAGCCATTATAGTCACATGTGGATTTGAAACCACAGAGAGGATGGGAGTCACACAAGGGGATCTTGTGTATGCAAGGCTGGTATGGGTAGAATATGCTTGTATTGCAGAAGCCTTTTCCATGTCAATTATAGCAGCAACCTTATCACATGCCTCATCTATATAACCATCTTTGCATACTCATACAAACCCAGACTCATCACACGCTTTACTAATAGAATGTTGCAACGTCGAAATAGGTCATTATAGCGTGTTGAATAGGTATTCTCACAGTTGGGTTGTACTTGAACTCCACGACTATTACGAGAAATTCCCTTTGTAACATTTTTTGTCCATCTTTTCATTATACAATGTTGGCGTAATTCAATAATATTTTTTAAAAAAAACACACTGAGCATATGACTACAAGGGATACCTATTTGCTCATATAGATGACAACTACATGTTGCTTTCTCCTCGGTGTTTCTGAATGTGACTATGTGAGCTCTTCGATATACCACCTCATCTGCCTCTTGGACTTCACAACTAAGATTAATGGCTTCTATCAACTTTGGTTGAAATAAGTTTGAAAAGATAATTGGGTATAAATTTCAACCATTTGCATTTCCATGCTAGAGGAGGTCTTCATAACTAGTGTCTCGTTATGAGATTTAAAGTCTGCAGTGTTTTTATCATCAAATTTTTTATCAATTAATTCTTGTAGTTTACCTACAAATGTAGTCAAGTTGGTATGTGAAGTCACATATGCTTTGATGTCTTTGTTCATAGCTTCATTTCTTCCACTTGTCTTATTGCTAGCAAAGAAGCAATCTTGTAAATATACATCTACCCACCGATGTCGAATTTCATACAAAGACCTCAACCATTCATATTCTTTAAATCATATTTTTCTATAGTTCTTGGCCATGTGTCTTCAAATTCATTTATGGTGGTGCACCGGTCAATACATTTATAGATGCATGGAAGGATGGATGTTTGCGCTCAACTTGTGTCATTTTTTGCTCAAACTTTTTTGTATATGCCATCTACACAAACGATGTCGGGACTCTGGGAATACCTTTTTTTATTGCAAGGGTCATTGCCTTGTCTTGGTCTGTGACAATTGACTTGGGTTGACACTCATTCATCACCTCAAGCCACTTTATAAATAGCCATGTAAAAGACTCCTCATCTTCTTTATGGAGCAAGGCACAACCTAAGATTATAGTCTTTGTGTGGTGGTTCACTCCTAAAATTGGGGCACATGACATCTGATAGACATTAGTTTTGTATGTGGTATCGAATGATGACATCCCCACATAACTCATAAGCAATCCTTGATTTCGCGTCAATTCATAGTGCATTGCTTAGGTGCCCTTCTTCATCAACTTGCATTCTATATGCAAATAACGGGTTTTTGGCAATCTTAGTAGCAAAGAACTCCATCAACCCCTATGCATCCCCTCTTATCAACTTTGAATTTTTTTTTTCTTTCTGACTTCTATAGATTTCATTCTTGCAGTCTATTTCAATAAAAGGGAGACTCCTTGGACCACCAACCTGAGTACTTAGCACTTTTGTTATCTTTGGTGTTGTTAATCCACATGAGTTATACATATGGATCATTCGTCTTGTGTGCTCTGGAATTTGGTGATGTGATCAAAGAAGATGAACTTTGGATGGTTAAGTTAAGGCAAGAGAATGTTCTTTATTCTGAGTCATAATGATCCATACACCATCTTCATTATTTTTTATTTTTAGTAAGGCTTTGCACCTTGTTCTTGTTTAGGGCCGTAATTGATTCCCCTTGTACTTCTTATGTCGATAACCTTCTTTTGAACATACATACTCACGAGCAATGAGTAACACATCTTTCCTTGATCGACGAGTCGAATAATACCTAACACTAAAACCCATTTTTTTTTGCATATTTGTTATAATAGTCAAATGCAGCATTATGGGATTCAAATCGCATACCCTCTTTTAGGACATTATCACGAAATTCAAAACCTTGAAGCTTATCCATGTTAGTCTCATATGCATCTTCTGAATCTTGACATACATCAAACTTGTTGCTACCACCACTGTCGAAATCATTAATATCCTCTATTTCATTGCAACAACCTAAATCATCATAGTCCACCTCCTTGGGGTAATCCTCAATATGAGCTTCTGCCTTCGTACTTGTCTTTGTCCCATTACCAACCGAATTACTTCCTAACTCCAAGTCAATTGTACACCTCGTGTCGATGTTCATGTCCCTTCTATTTTATAAATCTATAACACGAAAGAAAAAAGTAATTAGAAGATTCATCTACCAACTTTAAATCATATAATTATTTAAAAAATGTCAAAGCTAGCATTAAATACTTTTCTCTTATTACAAAAATCGCTATCAACGCTCATATTACTTTAGCAATCTGTTGTTCCTTTGTAGCACTATTAATATTATTTAGTGGTATCTTTTTCAAAGTAAACAATAGCATCGAATTTATTAATATTAAACATAAAATATTAGAAGGGTGTTAAAAAGATTTCATAGCTGGTACTACTTATGACAACATAGAATATCTGTAGAAATATTTATGCCGTTGTTAAGATAGAATGCTAAAATCATTTAAAGACAACAAATACATATTCAATCCCCATTTTGGAAAATACTTATCAATTGTCAATTGTTTGTTGTTTATATGGTCTAGTAAAATATCATCACTAGCTCTCATCACAAGCACATTACATCTCTTAAATATCTAAAGACAATAAGAAACCCTGTCAAATACATGGGCAAAAAAAATAAGTTGGTAAAAAGAGAGACAACAATGAATCGTTTTCACTTTGTATGTAGATTCACCTACATTAGATCCAACCAAATTAGAATATATAATAACTAACTAAATTCAAAAACTGCATACATAACCAAAAATAGATAAAAAAAAAACCTAGAAAATTTATTTCGGGAGGGAGACTAATACAATCAAAATTAAAGAGGGAGAAAAAATTGTCATACCGGCAAAACAAGATAGAGAGAGCCAAGAGCTTCCTAAAGGAATCTTCGCTAACACATGCTGAGTACAACATTTCTCTCTTCCATTTTCTTCTTTTGCCTCCCTTTTTCTTTAGTCTATGAGTATATTCTTTTGTGGAAGAGAACAGAGAGATGCACAACGGTGGAAATAGCTACTGATACCACAACTTGAGATAAGGGGCGAGAGAGAGACAATCTCCCAAATTAGAGATCAAGGTGATACTAAATTAAATGTCAAATACTTCAATGGTAAAAATAACAAACAAGTAATTTTAAATCCATTGTTTCAAAGATTAACGATTTTAAAGATATTTCAATGGCCATCCATTTGAAAAGAACTTTGGGTGGATCTACAACACCTGAAACTACACAAGCAGAGTGCTTCCCAAAACCCACTTTCAAACAACCAAACAACCCACCCAAATGACTGCCACTGCCACAACTTAGGATGAGGGGATAGAGAGAGAGAGCCACCATAACTTGGGATGAGGGAGTTGAGAGAGAAAGAGGGTTGGACGACGGTGAAAATAGCAGGCACCTTGGGATGAGAGAGTAGAGAAAGAGAGCATGAGGGAGAGAGAACTGCACACGTGAAATCTTTAGAGGGAAATGGTTTGTAGAGAGAAATAGGGGAGAGTTCAGGTGAGTAGAGAAAGAAGAGGAAGAGAAGTTTAGATTGAAGGCTTTGGGGTTATAGGGCGTACCTTCATCAAAGTTTCCCAGACATCATCTTCAGGTAAGGATGCATCCAATTGATTTTAGCATGATGCTCCTTTGTAGATCCACCATGATGCCCATTTCAAACAAAGAGCATGCACAACTTGGAATGAGAGGGTAGAGAGAGAGCATGAGAGAGAGAAAGGGCTGGACGATGGTGAAAATAGCAGGCATGGCTTGGGATGAGAGCGTAGAGAGAGAGAGAGCGTGAGAGAGAGAGAGAGAGCAAGGGCTGGATGATGGTGAAAATAACAGGCACAGCTTGGGATGAGAGGGTAGAGAGAGAGAGAGAGAGAGCTTGAGAGAGAGAACTACACTCGAGAAATTTTTAGAGAGAAATGGTTTGTAGAGAGAGAAATGGAGGGAAATGAAGGAAAAATAAAATAAAAAGAAAACTGGAGGTTGTCGGTTGATTAAATACTTTCTTGAAGTTTGGGTCAACATCTCAACTGTCTAATTTATTGGACGATTGATAAGGGTGCATCCTTAGGTGTTATGATAACGATGCAAATGTATTCAAACTTTTCTCATGTGTTTTTCCCTTTTGATAGGAAATTTGGAATTAATGTATTAAAACCAAATTGTTTACAGAAGTCCTATATATATATATATATATATATATATATATATATATATATAAAATGTTGGGATTAGCCCACTAGTTCATATGAACGTATGAGTCCAACGGCCTAGATGGAAACTGGGCTGATCTGACGATCACGACCTTATTTCTTATTTTAATTTTAATTTTTTTACAATTAAAAATAATTTAAAATTTTAGGCTTCCATTCTTCTCATTAAATCGCATCGATAAAAATATTTAAAAAATAATTCATAAAAAATAATATGATTGGTCAATTTATTTATTAAAAATTATTTATTGATATTCCTATTAGATTTTCATATTTTTGAAGAACACACGCCTAAAATTTCAAATTATTTGGATTTATAAAAAAAACTTAAAATTCAAATACAAAATAAAGCCGTGACAGTCAGATTGGCCCATATTCAATCTAGACCGTTAGGCACATATGAACACATATTCATATAGGAAAACAATACAAAATTCCTATAGGTGAAGTTTTATAGTATTTCGTTTGTGGTTGTATCATCGTTCAACGTTTATCACACGGTCACAAATGTCTGATAGTGTTTGAATGTTAATATTGCTATTATAAATCATAATGAGTAAAATGCACATGAATAAATTAACACTATCAGACACATGTGACCATGTGATAAAATTTGAATGGTGATAAAACCATAGGCTTTATCACTATAAAACACCTATAGGTGAAGTTCTACAGTATTTCACCTAAGATTTTATCACCGTTCAAAGTTTATCATATGTCACAGATGTTTGATAGTATTTGAATTTTAATATTTGTTTTACAAATCATAATAAGCTAAAATTTTGTAGTTGTGTGCGTCTTAATGAGATGCACATGAATAAAATATAAAATAAATAATTTGAATGGTAAAAATTATGCAAAATACCCCTATAAATTTTCAGGGGTAATTTTATCATTTTATTTTATGACTATTATCTTTTAATATTTTATTTTGGTGCGACTTGATCATTTGTACACACGCCCTAAATTTTAGATAAATCTGATTAGTATAATAATTATAAAAATTCAAACACTATTAAACATCTGTGACCATATGATAAACTTTGAATAGTGATAAAGCCTTAGGTGACATACAGAGACCATCTGATTATTAGAGAAGTGTAAGGGGTAAAAAAAAAATCCCTACGTTTTGATGTAGTTTGTTTGAATAGTCATGTATCCATCGTGCTTCATAGTAATGCATTCATTATGGTAATCCTGTCTATTTTTAATTGAAAAGACCTTAGTTTATTAGAGAAATTCGATGATGATCTTGTCAAAAGAACTCCTAAATATTTTTTTAATTGAAATGACCTTGTTTTATGAGAGAAATTTGATGATGACCTTGTCAAAAGGACTCCTAAATTTTTTTGTTTGGGCTTAGCAAATACAAGCTATAGAGATGCACGCTTTCTCCAAAACAATGTCCTTAGCAACGTGTAGCTCGGTCGATATAAGGTGGGCGGTTGGTCCATTGTGTATAATTAAATTTATTACAATTCTTGACATATTCTAAGAAATTTTATTGGAATATCAAATGCCAATTCCCTTACATAGAGAATGTATATACATGTCATGTGGTTTCCACTAAATTTGTAATTTTTTTTTTTTTTGTATTTTGTTGTTTCTATTATCAAATTTTCTTATTGATATTTTTAAATTTTACAAAAAAGCAGGAAAGAAGAAACAATAGTTAGGTCAAAAAATTATTTTTTGAATTATTGTGTTGAAAGAGGAAATATATTATACTACAAATTTTAGTTTCATTTGTCAAGAGAAAAGGAAATTTGTTTACATACATTGTTGAACAAAAAAGATAAAGATTTCGTGGATAAAGAAATTGTATGTGCATTTATCATGAATATTATTGCATTTAATGTCTCAATGCACAATCATTTGTTAATATGATAAATGCATATATCGGTTTTGGTATTGATTACACATTGTCAAGTTACACATCGCTTCACACAAATTGGTACAAGAACTTATGAACAAAGACTATGCATATATAGCTTCAATAAATGAGTCAAAAGTCCAATCAAGATGCACTTTGATGTCAAATCTTTAGTTGGATATGAAAAATTATTATTTTTAAAATGTTGTTGCTTCTTGTCAAAGCGATCAGTTTTCATAAGTACCTTTGAGGTATCTAAGCTCAAAAACTGGATTAGTTCTTGAAAATATGATTCTTAAAGCTATTAAGCAGTTAATACCACAAAATATTGTTTAACTAATGATTGACAATGGATCAAATTATGTAGTTGTTGATGATCTAATAAAATAAAAATTCCCTCATTGCTTTTAAAAGAAAGTGATAAGGAAATCACTTGGATAAAAGATGTCATAAAGGACGCTAAGTTGATAGTATATTTTTTATATCAACATATCATTGTTTTACATTTAATGAGAAATCACACAAATGGAATGGAATTGAAAAGGTTATAGTAAAACTACAATTACCACTAATTTTTTATGGTTTAGTCTATATTGCAAGTAGAAGAGGGTTTAATATTGATGGTTGCATCCTCTGAGTAGAGAGCTATACGTTATAACAAGAGTAAAACTTAGATAAAAATCACAAAAATAATTCAAAATTCCAAATTTTGGAATGATGCGATAGATATTATTACCACAGTAGAGCCTCTTATCAATGTGCTTTATTTGGTAGATAGTGAGGGGTCAATCATTTGATATTTATAAAAAGTGGTACAAAGGGCCAAAGAAGCGTTAAAGATGAATTGTAATGGAAATGAATCTAAATATCTTGATTTGTTGAAAAACAATTAAATAAGACAAAAAAAAAATATAATTCACCAAATTCATGCTACTGCTACATTTCTCAATCTATCTTTAATACGTGGTGGGTTTGTTAAACTTGATGATCACGAAGTGAAAGCTGGCATTGCCTTGATTTCAGATATAATGATCCTCAAAGAGAACAAAAATGTATTCTTTTTAGAGTTGTTGAAGTACTGTACGTGGGATCCAAATGTATTTGATGATGTTGCAATGGTTTATTGTCAACAACTCATCCTCGTATCTTTTTGTATTATTATTTTTTTTGTATTTTCTTGTATTAGTTTTTTCATTGCTTTAAGAAAATAAGTTTTGTTTCACTTTTAACTATATCTTGAATATATGGCTAAAAAATTTTACATTATGTAGGAATTTAGTGGGAAGGAATCGTTGTTATTCGGATTTTGAGCCAACCATGCAGCTCATCAGCGTGAGAAAGAAATTGGAGTGCTTTTGATGCGATATAAACAAAAAAAAATTGACGCCAATTATGTTAACCGACTTGGTTTACATAATAATGAACTCGAAGATGATGGTTGTGTCTCGTAAAAATGAAAAACGTGATTGTTATGCAATTAATCTCAAACAACTTCGTTCATTTTTATAAGAGGTTTTCAAATAGACAGATAATGAGGACACTTTTATAGATGATGATGATGCATAGCTATATGACTTGGGGCTTACACCTTCCTAAACTCCTAATTTTTTATTAATTATGATGAATCTACCATGCTTTATATTTATTTTTGGATCATTCTAGTGACTATATTATACTTTAATCATTTTTTATTTTTACGTTATTTAGTATTTAATTTTGAACGATGGGGTGAGAATCATGACATCTAAATACATTGACTTAATTCTATAAGTTTAGTAAAGTTTTCATGGATGGATTACTTATTGATGGTTTTGGGAAATTTTTTAATTTTTTGAATTTAAAATTTTAAAAATTTTAAACATGTCCATTTTTTTCGCTAAGATTTTTTGAGCCTGATCCAATATATTCACGATA